>NW_007379270.1:59860-60189 GCF_000475195.1 Diaphorina citri | reverse complement strand
TCTTTAGAGATCTCTTATGAGCAAAACTGGGTCATTCGATTACAATCAATTAAGAAGAAACATCTACAATCTTCAACTTTCAACCTCTCATAACCCGAAGTTCAATTGATTCAACAGCACCCACTATAAACATAATTATGTAGAGACTATAACTATAAAATAAAAAGTAATAAAATAGATGATCAATCTCAGACTCCCGTCATAATACAAGTGGTCAATGTCTTCTGTGACTCCTTGTGTTAGGAGTTGGGAGTTGACATACTCAAGTACTTACAGATGTTTTTTTTTTTTTTTTTTTTTTTTTTCTCTCCTTTGGTTATTACTTAAGA
>NW_007379270.1:29007-59496 GCF_000475195.1 Diaphorina citri | reverse complement strand
TAGGGTTTCCAGACGTCCGGGTTTTCCCGGACATGTCCGGGTTTTTACATGTTTGTCCGGCGTCCGGGGGGATTTTTGAAAATTTGGGAAATGTCCGGGTTTTTGATGATAAGACTCCAACAATATTGAAAAGCGTTTTTCATTCTTTTTGAGAAAAGATTTGAAAAAAAAGATCAATTCGTCATGTGTATTTTACATGACTAATGCTTGTCTTTACATTATGGACATTCGTATTCATGAAACATCAACAAAACCAGTAAAAATGTTTGCTTTCATCGGAATGTGAAGAAGAACGATCGTGTGTAACTTAAGTAAGGCAAATGCAGTGTTCTCTGCACCCTGGGCACTGGTGCAAACTATACATTTTGAAATTTGGGAAATGTCCGGGTTTTCGATGGAATGTCCGGGTTTTTGAAACCAAATGTCCTACTTTTTAAAAATTTGATCTGGAGACCCTATACCTACTTGACAATGATAAATTGTTAGAAATGATAAATTGTTAGAACTACCTACCTACTTGACAAATTACACTACTAGATACTTGAAGCTGAGTTACTAATTTGGAATAACCGGCTTGATTTACTCAGAGTACCTAGGTAGGTAGGTAAGTAGGTATTACCCAGACACCTACCTACCTACCTACCTGATATTTTTGGAAAACAACACTCTCAATAAATATCAAGATTATAAGACACTTGGAGGATAAACCAAATGAACTTCAGTGTAACACAGAATCTGTGAGGAATACAATTTTCAAGGTAAACCTGACGATTTTCTTGAATTGATCTTTCCCCTTGAACTTTACGGAAAATCACAACAAATGACAACCAAGGTAGGTAGGAGCCCCTATCTTTGACAGTAAATTTGGTGTCAAATTAAGGATCTAAACAAAATATTCAGGTTTCTAAATTTCAGCTGAGTTATTTGCAATGATGATCTAACTTACCAGTTGGTCCTGAAGATGAGCTCAGATTTTGGTATCCAGAAGGATGAGACATTATTAAAACACCTGGAAAAAACACTCGCACATAGAAACACTTGTCGATAATTTTAACACAAAAACGAGTTCGCTTGCAAAATAAACGCGGTGTGTAACGTAAGAGGCAATTATTCAGTGTTAATTAATTTAAATATCACACAGAGTACGCACCCATTAAATTAATTCACGTAGGAATGACAATTTTAAAAAAAAAAAAAAAAAAAGATGAATGAAATTTCGAAATAAAAATCTTGCAACTGAACGGTTGCTCGCTTCGCGTTTGTGAAACAAATCGGTTACACCCCTCCCCCCACCACGTGCACAGTCAAACGACTATCTCAGTTCAACTTTACCTATTTCAATTTTTCATTAACTTTCTTTTTAACTTCCTTGCATCTCATTCTGATATTTGATCAATCTAAGGTCTAATGCCTGGGGTTTCGCTTGGATAGTTTCGAAAAAACAATATTTTCCATTAGCAATTAAGTTCTGGGTCAACAAGAGAACACCGGAAAGTCCGAAAAGTAACACCATTGAAATATGAACATAATATTTGCGAATTGTATAAGGTAGAACAGAGAACACTCTACTAAAAGCAGTTAGAAAAAACTCGGTACCCCAGTATGAATTTTCATAGATGAATCTAGTAGGGATAGTAATAACATAACGAACTTTTTGCCGCTAGAGCGCAGCACGTTCTGGAAGTGTGAGGTACTGTGTGAAGCTAGCGCACTTTTCTGTGCATAATTTTTCTTATCAATCTTTCCAAAGGCGCCAAATTTGAAATTTTTCGAAATAAAAATCTTGCAACTGAACGGTTGCTCGCTTCGCGTTTGTGAAACAAATCGGTTACACCCCTCCCCCCACCACGTGCACAATCAAACGACTATCTCAGTTCAACTTTACCTCTTTCAATTTTTCATTAACTTTCTTTTTAACTTCCTTGCATCTCATTCTGATTTTTGATCAATCTAAGGTCTAATGCCTGGGGTTTCGCTTAGATAGTTTCGAAAAAACAATATTTTCCATTAGCAATTAAGTTCTGGGTCAACAAGAGAACACCGGAAAGTCCGAAAAGTAACACCATTGAAATATGAACATAATATTTGCGAATTGTTTATGGTAGAATAGAGAACACTCTACTAAAAGCAGTTAGAAAAAACTCGGTACCCCAGTATGAATTTTCATAGATGAATCTAGTAGGGATAGTAATAACATAACCAACTTTTTGCCGCTAGAGCGCAGCACGTTCTGGAAGTGTGAGGTACTGTGTGAAGCTAGCGCACTCTTCTGTGCATAATTTTTCTTATCAATCTTTCCAAAGGCGCCAAATTTGAAATTTAAAAGATGGACCATAAAAAAAAAAAATATTTGAATAGGTATTTGAAATCTAATATCTAAAAGAGTTTTTTTATTCATAAGGGTAGAAGGTTAGTGTATGGTCATTTCTTCCTGTTACTGAGGAGAAAATATTACTGCGCCCATTAAATTTTGTGCATAATTTTGACATGAAAGAAGCGTGTTTTTTTGTAGTTTGGAAATCTTGGCGAGATAGTAACACGTACAACCTACAGTAGGATGAGAATGTGCAAGATGCAGTTAGGAAACGTGATAATGGAGACAGAGAAGAGGAGTCCCAAAAACAATCACCCCCGTATGTATGAAATCTAAAGATAAACTTAAGTTTAACTTGAAATGAAAATCTTGCCAAATTTCATGAAATCTAGCCAGTTATCTCAAGAAATGACATGAAATTGGCAACATTGTTCGTCTTAAGTTAAACTTAAGTTTATCTTTAGATTTCATACATACGGGGGTAAGTATCATTATTTAAAGGAATTGTTAATTTGTTATTTAGTTAATACAGATTATAGTTTTATTCATAGAAGACACAAGAAGGCTCTACACTAGTTCTCCTTCACCATGGACCTCTCTAAACTATTGGGTAAGAAAATTCTCTTCATAGGATTTGAGGTACCCAGGTGCCTACCTACTTTCAAAGTCTAGGAACATTTTTTAAGACATCCCTTTTAGATACTTGCTTTACCTAAGTATTTGACACTTGTTGTTTGGGAGGAAGGGATAAGACATGCATACACCTGCCTCAGTGGTGTAGTGGTCAAGGCGCTCACCTGGTAAACAGGAGGGTGTGGGTTCAATCTCAGCCAAGGTATGGAATTTTATCCTCAATATAATTTGAGAATTTGACCACAATAATAGTAGTAGCCTACTGCTGGAGTAAAGGAACTTTTCAGTCCTATGCAAGCACGTGAGCAGTATAAATAAGCACTATTATTATTTCAGTTCTTTCTCAAATTATTAATTTTCATTATTTTCCAGATGTCACTGATGTGTCCCATTCAGATTCCATCCTGTCCAAAAACACATCCATTCTGAAAACCACCTCCATCTTTGAACCATCCTCTTCCACACTCGTAAGCTCGTTCAACAAAAACAAAGACAACCTCAATCAGCTTATCAATCAAGTCACAAAGCAGGATCTCATGCTCGATATCATCAACAAGTGTGTCGAGGACAAAAGCAACACACTGAATCCAGAACTGAAAACTAAGATCAAAAATATCATCAAATTCAATGCATTGAAAGCAAGTATCAATGAGAACAATTTGATGGAGATTTTGGTAATTGGGGATAAATCTCTTGATTTGAGTTGCGAAAAGAATGATGTCAAATTGAACAAGCAAGAGTCACGAGTGTTGAATGAGGTGGTTCAGAAGAGTATTGATCAAATGTATGCTCAGATGATACTAGGTAAGTTATGTCTTTGAACCATCCTCTTCCACACTCGTAAGCTCGTTCAACAAAAACAAAGACAACCTCAATCAGCTTATCAATCAAGTCACAAAGCAAGATCTCATTCTCGATATCATCAACAAGTGTGTCGAGGACAAAAGCAACACACTGAATCCAGAACTGAAAACTAAGATCAAGAATATCATCAAATTCAATGCATTGAAAGCAAGTATCGATGAGAACAATTTGATGGAGATTTTGGTAATTGGGGATAAATCTCTTGATTTGAGTTGCGAAAAGAATGATGTCAAATTGAACAAGCAAGAGTCACGAGTGTTGAATGAGGTGGTTCAGAAGTGTATTGATCAAATGTATGCTCAGATGATACTAGGTAAGTTATGTACCTACCTGCTTTGACACTTGATTTAAAATAAATAAGAGGAAATTGAGAATTGAAACTGAGGAAAATTTTTGCTCTGCAAGCAAAATAATAATAATACAGGTAAGTAATTATGCATTCAAAACTCATCTGACCAATAATTAAAGCAGTGCTACAGGAAACTGTTGAAATAAGCAGGCTACTTATCCTGCCTTGACCATCTAATGGTCACTAAACTCATCATTCCTCTTCTAGAAAAACGTCATTCCTCCACCAAATCCAGCACAGACCGAATCGAACAACTCAAAGCCAAAATCGAGGAGAAATTCTTCGCTGTAGAATCTGTGATGAAATCTATCGAGCAAATTCAAGACCAAATGTTGCACCTGACTACAGAAGAGTACCATAAGAATGTCATTGAAGATAACTACAACATAGCTCAAATGACTCTCGATAGTGTGGAGAAACTTCACTGTAATGCTGTTCTTACATTGAGTGCTACACAGGTGGCTGAGAGTGGTGTTAATGTTTCCAAGGTGAGTGAATTGAAACCTGGGGGCTATTCCACAAATGACTTTACACTCTTGACTTTGTTAGACCAACAAGGAATGAAAAAAAAAAGCCAGGGAATTATTTCTACATTTGACTGCAGGTTATTACTGAACTGAACTTCATCTCTTTTGTCTATATTTTTTGCTCATAGAGTGATTGAAATATGATGTCACCTGTCTTGAGACTCTTGGGGAACATCGCCTAGACAGTCTATTTCTATTAAGTACAGTAAAAGGCAGAATTAAGTAAAAGTCAAAGAGGAATATGGACCGCATTAATATCTGTCCAAACTGTTTAGGGGAAAACTAAAATGTATTTAGAAAAAAAATATAAGAATAGAACCCTTCCCCGGGTTAAATGGTCTACAAGTTCCTGAAAAACCATCAGACCTTACCCACATGGATTACAGAACAAGGCTGTAATCCATGGTTCCAGGTTATTTTTTTTTTTTTTTTTAGTACAGTAAAAGGCAGAATTAAGTAAAAGTCAAAGAGGAATATGGACCGCATTAATATCTGTCCAAACTGTTTAGGGGAAAACTAAAATGTATTTAGAAAAAAAATATAAGAATAGAACCCTTCCCCGGGTTAAATGGTCTACAAGTTCCTGAAAAACCATCAGACCTTACCCACATGGATTACAGAACAAGGCTGTAATCCATGGTTCCAGGTTAAATTCTTTTTTTTTATTTAGATTTATTAAAATTTCTCTTTTTTAATAGTAGGTAAATATGATGATAATAATAAATATTTCTTTCACAGACTCAAAACGAGCAAGCCGACCTGAACGAATCATTCCTAGGGTTGGATGATTCAATCAACAACCTGGAATTCTCCATAGAGGCGACCAAACACGATATTGACCGGTTAGAGCAGCGCCTGGCTCAGTACAAAGACCTGGAATCGAACCCGGGACATGCCGCTGTGTTCAAAACCATTCGTAAGCTAACTAATACGATCAAACAGAAGAGGTTCATTTTGAAAAAGCTGATGGGGAGTGGAGATTGAAAACGAGAAGAAAGGTATTTTTTTCGTTTTCTCTGATTGAAAGTAGAAGGAAAGAAAAGGTATTTTTTAGTACCATAAGCGAGAAAAAATGTAAAGACCTGGAATTGAACCTAGGATATGTGGTGGTTCATATTAAAAAAGCTGATGGGGAGTATTAATTGAAAAAGAGAAGAATACAAAAGGCAATAATAATAAAAACATTTACTGTGGGTGGAAATCAAACTGTAAGTTCTGTACGTGTATTTTCCTATTTTCCTAGAAATCATTATTAAATTGTTAACAAATATTGATGATAAAAAAAAAACTGGTATTAATTTATTGTACACGGGTATAAGTGGTCTATTTATACTGTCAGCTCAGAACAAGATGTTCCACTCTGCTAACGCCTTAACACACACCAGCAACATTTTCATCAGAAACATTTTTTCTCAACAATCCACAGAAATGTTTCTGCGACAATCTAGCAACTTTTTTTACTCTCCAAACTTATTTCGGAAACGTTTTCTGGTCTTTTAGTGCGTACTAGGGTTTTATCTTGAAAGCTGCTCACCATTTTAAACAGTTGTTTCACAATAATTGCGCAACTGTTGCGAAACAAATGATTTCGGTGTGTCCTAGACTTAACAGATTAGATTGTTTGGAGCATTTATTTACTGATATAAATGGGTATTATTGAATGAAAAAAAAAGGAAAATTAAGTAATAAAGTAATGAAAAGTAAACCATTCTAGTATAAACAATAAAATGAACAAAGAGAATACAATAATACAAGGTTAAACAGTTAAAGTCTACCTAGAGAATTAATTTCTTACAATTTTTTGTACAAAGTTGCTCTGAAGTTTTAGTACCTTCTACTTTTGGTATCTTGGTACCTTCTACTAAGTGTACTAAGCAGCAACTCTAATTTTATATCCAAGGGATAGGGAAAAGAACCTCCTGGTTTTCTGCAAGGATAAAGATTTAAAAAATTAATCAATAAAGATTTAAAAAATTAATCTTTTTTTTTAAGAAAGCTGAAGTAGATTTGCCGTTAAGGTCAAAAATTAAAAAAAAAAAAAAAACTTGTTTCCCAAATTTTTTATGCCATTTTGAAGACAGAAATTACCTATCCGGGGACCGTCAAATAGGCACCTCAATTTTACCAAACTTTCTTGTTCCCTACATTACATTGAAATGGGGATTTTTTTCTGACGAATTCCTGTGTGGGGGGGGTCCATTATGTAGTCCCCTAATTTTTCCCCATTTTGAGGACAGAGGTCCCCTGTTTGGACACCCTGGTACGGATTTGCAAGCTTGGGAACTCTCTCTAATGGGTGGGTCTTTTCTTAGAATCTCAATGGGTTTCATATTTCATCATAAGTAGTAGGAGTTTTTTTTTATTCTGATACCCCAGTACATATTCGGACCCTTGTGATTTTCCATGTTTTACTATTTAGTACTGTCCTATAAAAGTCTCCAATTTTTAGTCCGTCCTTCCTTTATTATTACAATAGTAATAAAAAGGTATAAGGGACGGACTATTGTATTGGTCTCATAATAATATTGAAGTTTATTTTATACCACATTAACAATAAAATGTTCTTTTGGAATAAATCCCTTTAAGTACTAAATAGCAGTTACAGTTCCCCCTGTAAAACCCTTTTAAAAAAAAAAAAAAAAAAAAAATAGGTACCTCAATTTTACCAAACTTTCTTGTTCCCTACATTACATTGAAATGGAGATTTTTTCTGACGATTTCCTGTGTGTGGGGTCCATTATGTAGTCCCCTAATTTTTCCCCATTTTGAGGACAGAGGTCCCCTATTTGGACACCCTTGCAAGCTTGGGAGCTCTCTCTAATGGGTGGGTCTTTTCTTAGAATCTTAATGGGTTTCGTATTTCATCATAGTTTTTATTCTGATACCCCAGTACATATTCGGATCCTTGTGATTTTAGTACTGTCCTATAAAAGTCTCCAATTTTTAGTCCGTCCTTCTTTTATTATTAAGATAGCTGAATTCCGTCGCTTCGCTCCGGAATCCCGCTAGTTCATCCCGAGGCATGGCCAAACTTGTGGAAAAGGCATGGCCGAACTTGTAGTTATCAAACTAAAAACATAAACGAAACTCAAATATTAGGCGAATTACATTAGTAAAACAAAAGGTATAAGGGACGGACTATTGCATTGGTCTCATTTTGGGTATAGTTCCGAAACTGTGGTACCGCTTTTGAAGATAGGGACCTCTGTCGTTAAGAGTGGGTATTCTAATGGGTTTTATCATAGGAGTTCCTATTCTGATATCCCTGCACATATCCGGCAGCTTCCACGCTGTCCTTACGGCCGGCCAGACCCTTGCCTTTGCCGGCCTCATCAAACCGGAGCTTATGAGAACCGGTGTACCTACTCGGGTCTGTTAGTCGGGAGATTGTGTTCTGGATTTGGGCCTCGGAATTTTTGGATGCCTGGAAAAAAGGAAAGTAAAAAATGGGATTGAAATTTTCAATACACCTTAGTTATACTGGGGACTATATGTAGATATAGGAGTAAAGATGGGAATTGAGTATAGTTCGTTACAATTTAATAAGAAGATATTATGACATTGTTATTTGTATTTTAGTGGATATACCCCAACGTTATGGACTTTCGTCTGTGTTAAAAGAGTTTTTTTATTCATAAGGGTAGAAGGTTAGTGTATGGCTGTATGGTCATTTCTTCCTGTTACCGAGGAGAAATATTACTGCGCCCATTAAATTTTGTGCATAATTTTGACATGAAAAGCGTGCATTTTTGTAGTTTGGAAAACTTGGCAACGCTGTAAATTCAAAATTTTAATTTTCAACGAAAAATTCGAAAAATCAAAAATACAAAAAATAAAAAAAAAATAAAAAATTGAATAAAATAAAACCCCAAAATCCCAAATTTAAGTATCATTATAAATATTTAAAGGAATTGTTAATTTGTTATTTAAATTTAATTAATACAGATTATAGTTTTATTCATAGAAGACACAAGAAAGCTCTACACTAGTTCTCCTTCACCATGGACCTCTCTAAACTATTGGGTAAGAAGATTCTCTTCAGAAGGACTTGAGGTACCCAGATGCCTACCTACTCTCAAAGTCTAGGAACATTTTTTAAGACATCTTTTTTTTTCAGAGGTTTGACAGAGGGAACTGTAACTGCTATGGTCTTATTGTCCTGAAATCAAAGAGAGAATGAAGACAGGATAGGAGAAAGCCAGCCGTTCCAAGAACAAAAATTATCCCATCAGTATAAAATCCACCCCGGGCAGGAATCTAACCCACACATCCCTTTTAGATACTTGTTTTACCTAAGTATTTGACACTTGTTGTTTGGGAGGAAGGGATAAGACATGCATACACCTGCCTTGGTGGTGTAGTGATCAAGGCGCTCGCCTGGTAAATAGGAGGGTGTGGGTTCAATCTCAACCAAAGTATGGAATTTTATCCTCAATATAATTTGAGAATTTGACTACAACAATAGTAGTAGCCCACTGCTGGAGTAAAGGGACTTTTCAGTCCTATGTGAGCAGTATAAATAAGCACTATTATTATTATACCACCTGTTGATTTTTGAAACCGCAATTTTTGTTCATTTTCAGAACATACTGTAGGCATCAAATTTGCCTTGAACTACAAATTTTCAATACTCTTGAATCATTTGAAAGTACTAATTCCTTGATTTTGGATTAATTTAATAGCTCCAGATACCACTTTTTCAGCCATTCTTTCTAAGATAACTAACAAAAATCTCAGTGATTCAAGTCTCAATAACAACACAGCACAGACAGGTATGCACCAACACCATAGGCAAATAAAACAGATAAATACAGATAAGCCTTGTGAGCACCACTTCACTGAAATTCCAAACCTAGCAAATAATATTACACCTATATTTTACGAGGAACCAAGTGTTTGCTATTCCATTCTCAAGTACATTATTGACACAAAACACAAATAATCCGCATTTATACATGACTGTACAAGCACAAGCAATGAAATAGGTAAGTATCATTGCTAAGAAAAAAGGGGTTTTCTCAAATTTGAATGTACATTTTTCCAGCTACATTCCATTTATTTTAAAATGATGATTACTTTTTAAAATACACAAGTATTGTTTGTAGCTATCTACTTACTAGAACTTTACTTAGACTTCTGACTACAGGCTTTATTTTTTTTTTATTATTGTTATTATTTTTTTTTAATGATTATTTGTTAGAAATACCCAATAAGTAGGTAATTACTACCTACCTATTTTTTTTTCTTAGTTAAGCAAGGTCTTTTTAATGAATTGTTAGTGTATGTATTATTCTTTAATAACCCATCAAGTACACGAGACCTTGTTTAGACTGCTGGGGTAAAGGGACTTTTCAGTCCTATTCGGGCAGGATAAACAAGGTATATTCTATTCTATTCTATTCTACCTACTTGACAAATTACACTACTAGATACTTGAAGCTGAGTTACTAATTTGGAATAACCGGCTTGATTTACTCAGAGTACCTAGGTAGGTAGGTAAGTAGGTATTACCCAGACATCATACTCGGGGACAGACTTGTGTTTGGCCAATGATTCGATGAACTTTTGATAGTCGCTCAGGCCGATTTTCAGTGATCTGAAAATAAAAACAAAGAAAGAAAATAAGATAAAGCAAAGCAAGAGACTTGATTGGAGACTCGGTAGCTTTGTGGAGGTCCATTTTAACTATTGGTTTGTATTGCTGAAGATGCCCTCACAGTCGAAACTAGTCCTCCTTTATAATGTAACAAATAAATAAATTTTACCCTTTAACAAAAAACTGAAGTAAATGTAAATGCAGTTTCTTTGCGTTATTATGTCACAACTTTGGTGCTCACTGCAGCATTGTAGGATTTTCCCAATATCTCAATAATCCTAAAATCCAATGTTTACCTACCATGCTGGCACCGGTCGCTATGCGCATTTATATGTCATAGCTACTCATTTTCCTCACGAGGCTGAGTGGGCCCCGCAACAGCCAGTCACGGAATCAATCATTTGCATCATACAAATTACTTGACCCCGCCGGGAATCGAACCCGGGGCCTAGCGCTTACAAGGCAGACGCACTACCAACTAAGCTAACTAGGCTGGCGATTCTAGCTACTCATTTTCCTCACGAGGCTGAGTGGGCCCCGCAACAGCCAGTCACGGAATCAATCATTTGCATCATACAAATTTCTTGACCCCGCCGGGAATCGAACCCGGGGCCTAGCGCTTACAAGGCAGACGCACTACCAACTAAGCTAACTAGGCTGGCGATTTAAATCTTTAGTTTGAAGGTTTGAACAAATGCCCTAATAACAAGGTGTGTGCAAAGATTAAAAGAGGCAGGAATGGAAAAGTCTATGCTTATCGCGTGACAAGACAAAATCCGAGCTTTAAATAGACAAAAGCTTAGTTAAGCTCCATAAAACTCTAAATTATGAGGTACAAAATTATGTACATATAACATTGTAGTTATAGTTAGTGCTATATACATAGTACAATATACAGGGATTACAGGGTGTTCCGAGGCTATCATAATCGGAACGGCTGGCTTTCTCCTATCCTGTCTTCCTTCTCTTCGATTTCGGGACGATAAGACCTTAGCAGTTACAGTTCCCTCTATAAAACCTCTTCAAAAAAGAGGTTTTATAGAGGGCCAGCCGTTCCGAGAACGAACCTTACCCTTTTAAGATAAAATCTGCCCCGGGCGGGAACGAACCTTGTACCTCTGAGCATACCACCCTTAGAAAATCCAAACCAATTAGAGTTATTAGAGATTACTACTGCTTTCTTATCTTGCATGTCTAATGCAAGTTTACATTAATGACGATAAGTTCACACTTTGCTATCAGTTCTTGCGGTTGAGCATTTTCCAAGTTCTATTATATGCTCTATGCTCTATGTAGTATTGTAGTTTCTGTATTGAGCATTATTATCTGTAGCTGTAGGTTGTCCCAGTATTGTATGCTTGTAAATATGCTCTTAGATTCCTCTTCTTCTTTTTCTTCGCCTTTTCCCGTGTTCAGACGGGGTCGGCGTTTTTTTTGTCAGCCTCTCAATCAGCCCTAACTAGGGTGATTGCTTTGGGCTGACATTTGGGTCCTACGAAGAAAGAAGGAAGACAGGATAGAGGAAAGCCAGCCGTTCCGAGACCGAACTTTATCTGTTTAGGATCAAACCCTTTATCTGTTTAGAATTGAACCCGCGGCCTAGTGCTAACAAGACAGACGCTCTACGCTCTAACAGAAGAGGAAAAATCCTGGATTGTTCAGATTAAAAAAAAAAAAATCACACTCACTTGAATTTCTTGAAGTGGATGCCCGTATCTGTCGTGGTCACTTTCTTGCCATCGATAACTTTAGCCTGCTTCATCCATTTATCACTCTGAGACAGCGTCAGCAGCTTGCCGTCCGATTTGGTGTCGCCAAATTTCGAGAAGAGCTTGAAGTTACTTGAGAAACCTAGGAAATATTTGCACAAGAAATGTGCCAAAATTACTAGCATATTTTGGCACATTTCTTGTGCAAATACATATTTCCTAGGTTTCTCAGGTACCTATAGGTAGGAATCTAGGAATAGAGGTGAGTTAGACCTAGGAAAAATTTGCACAAGAAATGAGTAAAAATATGCTATGTAGTAGGCTAGTAGGTTTAGGTATAGATGACTTAGACCTAGGAAATGTTTGCACAAGAAATGTGCCAAAATATGCCGGCATTTAGGTATATTATATATCTAGGTATGTAGGTAAAGATGACTTAGACCTAGGAAACATTTGCATTTGCACAAGAATTGTGCCAAAATATGCCGGCATTTAGGTATATATCTAGGTATGTAGTTATAGATGACTTGGACCTCGGAAATATTTGCATTTGCACAAGAAATGTGCCAAAATATGGAGATAATTATGTACATATTACTTACCTATCTACTAGTTACGTTATGCTTGTAGCATATCCAGTGGCGTAGCGTCCATGTAGGGCGTGTATGGCGGGGCCATACACTCTAAATTTACTCAAATACCCTTAAATATTGACTTTAAATATTTATGAAGAAGCATCTGCATAACATAATAATTTCGGATTATTTATTATTTTTGACGATCTTTACGAAAAAAATACATTTGGACAGTTATATTTTTCATGAGAATCATCAATTGCATAACCACTAGTATTTGTGTACGTTTTTTTTCTTTTTTTTTTAATCATTGTTCTTAAAGTTTTATATTTTCCCCTAAAAATGCTTTAAATATAGCAAAATGTATGGCAAAATAACCTGAAAATGCTTAAAATATGGCAAAATAAGGCTTTTTAGGCGTTTTATGGCATTTTTCCAAATTTCGCTAAAATATGGCCAAATAGTATGGCGCCATGGCAATATGGCATCATACTCGGGGACAGACTTGTGTTTGGCCAATGATTCGATGAACTTTTGATAGTCGCTCAGGCCGATTTTCAGTGATCTGAAAATAGGAACAAAGAAAGAAAAATAAGAGAAAGAAAAGCAAGAGACTTGATTGGAGACTCGGTAGCTTTGTGGAGGTCGATTTTAACTACATATTGGTTTGTATTGCTGAATTGCTGAAGATACCCTCACAGGCGAAACTAGTCCTCCTTTGTAATGTAAAAAATAAATAAATTCTACCCTTTAACAAAAAACTGAAGTAAAGTAGTAGATATTAGTGGATGTGACATCATTACGCCAATATACCTCCTTACCTTCCCCATGCACATCTAATAAACGTTTCCAATTTAGATATACAACCTTGATCCTGAGTTACATATCAACGCATAACAAAAAATTGTGCCTATTAATAATGAAAAAATAGATAGCCAGCCGTTCCGAGAACGAACCTTTTTCTTTTTTAGTTTCCGTACTTTAGGATAAAGTTCGACCTTACGAACGGAACGGGCGACCTAGTGCTATCGATTTTTACCTTCCTTATCCTATAGGAAGGAAAGTAATGTAATCGGGTCAAACTTTCGATAATAATAATAATAATGAGAATGGTTTATTTTAATGTAACTATAAAAATATCTTCCTTTTGTTCCTATATAAGTACCCCAATGGTACTTTTCAGGAACGGTTTGAATGATTTATTTCATTAAAATTCTTGCTTCTGTCTTGATTCTACATATATTTCATTGTTGTTTTCCAAATAATATTTCTGTATTTCCTTCTTCATTTTATTTTTGTTTTCAATATTCCTTAATTCATTAGGGATTGAATTAAATTTTAGCATTTCGATGGTCAGTTTTTAGTGCCAAAACACGTTTTGAGATCCGTAGAGCCTAAATAAAAATAGATAGCCAGCCGTTCCGAGAACGAACCTTTTTCTTTTTTAGTTTCCGTACTTTAGGATAAAGTTCGACCTTACGAACGGAACACGCGACCTAGTGCTATCGATTTTTACTTTCCTTATCCTATAGGAAGGAAAGTAATGTAATCGGGTCAAACTTTCGATGGTCAGTTTTTAGTGCCAAAACACGTTTTAAGGTCCATAGAGCCTAAATACAAAGTTTCAGCCATTGGTCCGTGTGTGTGTGTGTGTGTGTGTGTGTGTGTGTGTGTCTGTCTGTCTGTCTGTAAACAAAATATCTCGAGAACGCTAAGAGCTAGAGACTTGAAATTATTGGCATGCAGCTGTCAAATGTGACGAGGATGCGACACGAAACTTTTGGTTAAGATCGATGCAACGCTTGGTGGCATTTTGGCCGCTTTTTGGCGGTTTTCGGTGTAATTCAATAATATCTCGGGAGCGGTATGAGCTAGAGACTTGAAATTTGATATGTAGTCCACAAATGTGACAAGGATGCAACACAAAACGTTTGGTTAAGATAGGTGCTGCGGTTGGCGGTATTTTAACCCCTTTTTGGCGGTTTTCGACCGTTTTTTTTGGCGGTTTTCAGCGATACTGACTAAACGGTTAGAGATATTGTAAAAGTTACAACCCAACTAAGCATAATTCAATAAAATAAGGAAAGTCGTGTGATGTTCACACCAGATTTTTTTTCTCTTTGAAAAGTTAGCAAAATTATCGATAGGCAATATTGGTTTCTAAACATTGATACGTTACTCGTCAGTATACCTATATTAGGTATAATATTACCTGTAAGTAATATAGGTACCTACAGTTTAACATAAATATGTTTTGTAGTACCTCTATATAGGTACGTGTGTAGGTATTACCTAGGTAGGGCACAAGCTCTGCTTATACGGGTGGGTATACCATTTATAAGAAAAATGTATGTTCTGAGTTTTTTTGTCAATCAAATATAAATGGAAAAATATTAAAAAAAAAAAAAAACATAAATATGTATTGTAGTAGGTATACCTCTATAGGTACGTGTGTAGGTACCTATTACCTAGGTAGGTGTTGGCGTGTGCGAGTATTTAAGACATGGACATTACTACCATAGGTACAATTAGAGGTGTAGGTCGCGCTAAAGCCGCTATGGTCGCGCTAAAGCCGCTATTACCTACATGGTCAAGTTTTCGGTAGGTGTTGGCGTGTGCGAGTATTTAAGACATGGACATTACTACCATAGGTACAATTAGAGGTGTAGGTCGCGCTAAAGCCGCTATTACCTACATGGTCAAGTATTCGGAAAATCTTGTAAGCGCCAGGTCGCGAGTTCGATTCCCGCCCGGGGCGGATTTTGTCCTAAAGGTTCGTTCTCTAAACGGCAGTCTTTTTTTCCATCCTGTCTTGATTCTCTCTTCGATTTCTGGACAACAAGACCTTAGCAGTTAAGCTCCTTCTATCCAACCTCTGAGAGAAAGACCAGAAAGCACGTCGACTTTTTATTCCCAAGAGGTTTGCTAGAGGGAACTGTAACTGCTAAAGTCTTATCGTCCCGAAATCGAAAAGAGATAGGACAGGATAGGAGAAAGCCAGCCTTTCGGAGGACGAAGCTTATCTGTTTAAGAAAAAGTTCGCCCCGGGCTGCAAAGCAAACCCGTGATTTAGCACGCTGTGTCCAAACATGGTCGATCGACGGCCGGTCGACTATGTATGGACTATGGACACAGGACACACCTTTACAAGGCAGACGCGCTATCGTCCAAGCTCACTAGTCTGGCACGTCGGCTTGCAACGTGCATAATTATGACGTCATCGACAGAATATTGTTATTCTAAACTCTGTTTGATGGAGAAGGAATATTGTGGCCAATTTTCATCAGCCAAGATAAACCGGTTAAAAAAGGCTATTTTTATGCCATGACAAGTTTGACTGATATCATTGGTTATGTAAATACCATAGAACAGTGGAACAGGTGTGTTAACACCCGTCCAAGCTCACTAGTCTGGCACGTCGGCTTGCAACGTGCATAATTATGACGTCATCGACAGAATATTGTTATTCTAAACTCTGTTCGATGGAGAAGGAATATTGTGGCCAATTTTCATCAGCCAAGACAAACCGGTTAAAAAAGGCTATTTTTACGCCATGACAAATTTGACTGATATCATTGGTTATGTAAATACCATAGAACAGTGGAACAGGTGTGTTAAATATTCTGATACAGTACCTAGGTATTTTAGATTAGATACCAATACTTGAGAAACCTAGGAAATATTTGCACAAGAAATGTGCCAAAATTACTAGCATATTTTGGCACATTTCTTGTGCAAATACATATTTCATAGGTTTCTCAGGTACCTATAGGTAGGAATAGAGGTGAGTTAGACCTATAGGAAAAATTTGCACAAGAAATGAGTAAAAATATGTTATGAAAAAAACAAAAAAAAAAAAAATCGTAGGTAGGTAGGTAGGTAGGTAGGAGGTATAAGATAGAAAAGAAATTGAAAGTAAAAACTCGTAGGCTGACCCAAAAGGTAGAATTTAGTAACTAAAAAGAAGAAGAAAATAATAATAATTGTAATAATAAATAAATGAAAAAAATCTACTTAGATAAGTGCCTATTTTTGACAGCTTGATAAAAAATTCTGATTTGTGTAAACAGCGTAGGTAGTCTATTTTTTAATGTACCTACAGTCCTACACAGGTATTAATGTAGTTTTCCCACTACTTTTTTTTTCAACAAGCGAAATGACAGAAAATAGTCCTAGAATATGTTGACGAAATAAATATCTTACTACCGACCTTCTACTATTATTTTGGTATTAATTTATTAGAAAAGTATCTAGGTATTTTTTAATTACTCTTATTTCTATTACCATTAACTTTTAATTACTTTCGTTTCTTGTTTTTAACGCACTGCTGGGCTTATCACCACGACTATTCCTGAGAAAAGCTAACGCACCAATAGGTAGAAGAGTGGCCTTCGGGTATTTCGCTTATCAGTGGAAACAAAAGAAGAAGGAGAAGAAGAAGAAGGAGAAGAAGAAGAAGAAGACGAAGAAGAAGAAGAAGAAGAAGAAGAAAAACTTGCGTGAAAATCTGAAAATTCTCTTCTTTTTTTTTCTCTTCCAAGAAAAACGCGATAAAGAGAAGGAAAACGATTAAGGTTTGATTTTATGGGTTTTAGGTAGGTATATCCACGAGTACCTATGTAGTATGTACTTAGATTATTAATATTATTATTTTAATAGGGGTTTAATGTATAACAGAACTGCTAAGGTCTTTAGTGAGAATTACGTTCGTTGTTTCAAATCAAAAATTAATGCACTACTAACAAGGATTTTAATATCAAATAAGTACCTACTGTACTGAAGTAGGAAGTTAAATAGCTATGTACATTTAAGTTTCAAGTACCAACCTAGATTTTGATGTTATTTATTTCGTAAAATACAAAAAAAACGAGCAATTTTTTTTTTCGCACTTGAAAAATCGCGTCACTATTTTTATTATTATTTTTATATTAAATAAAAATAGGGACTTGGGGAATTTTCGAATAAAATATCATCACTCTTCAGAGAGAGAGAGAGAGAGAGAGAGAGAGAGAGAGAGAGAGAGAGAGAGAGAGAGAGAGAGAGAAGAGAGAGAGAGAGAGAGAGAGAGAGAGAGAGAGAGAGAGAGAGAGAGCAATTGAAGATTGAAGAAGGCAAAATCGCAAAATGACCATGCGCAAAGTTTACATGTTTTTTATTTTTATTATTTTTCTGTATTTTATTTTTTTTTTTCTTTCAAGTACCTTGCTGATGATGGAAGTGTTTTAAAATTTACGTTTTTTTCTTCTTCTTCTTCTTCTTCTGCTTCGAACTGAAAAAAATCCACTTAAATCAACACTGACGACGTAAGATACTAGGTACATGGGTATAGGTATCCACCCAAGTCAACGAAACAATGGACTAATCATTCGTTTTACTAGTACCTAGTACCTATGCAGTATGTACCTATTTTGTCATTTTGAGAATTTTCTCATTTGTCATTTTGAGAATTGAGAAGTGGAAGAGGGAGTTACCCAGGTCTATGGCCCGCCACTTACGTTCAGACTGTCTGACAGACCGCGGTCTTACAGACCTGGGTCTGTCGGACAGTCTGAGTGTGAGTGGTAGAACAATCTAGCTGACAGACCGCGGTCTTAAGGTGGCGTTCCGATCCTAGCTACCGGGTCGCGCGACTAGGTCGGAATGCAAAATGTACATTTTGAAAATGGTTTTTTAAATGCTTTTTAAAATGGATTTTCAAAAAATAAGCCCTTGTAACCCTTGTACAAAAATTATGTTAGGTATTTACTAAAATTAAGTGAGAAAAATACAGAAAAATTAAGCAGCAAGTCCAGGAAGTCAATAAAACTGGGCCCAATAAGACCAATTACATAACCTTAGGCTAAAATTCTTCTACTGACCACTGAGAAAACTAAGTATAGCCAAAATGTACTGACAAGTGATTTTTCACTAAATAGTGATTTATAGTGTGGTCGCGCTGCCCGTGAGGTTTTCATGTGATTTAAAATACTATTTTTGTAATAATTTGTTCGACTGGAAGTTTGTAATGGAAGAGAGAGAAAAAAGAGAGAGAGAAAGAAGAGAGAGAGAGAGAAAGAAGAGAGAGAGAGAGATAGAGAGAAGGGGGAGGAGGATGAGATGAGAAATAATGAGGAAATTGCTTTCTATCTATAGGAACATATCTACTTAGTTCATATACCTATGTGTATACCTCCATGTAGGTAGATAGGGCCACATGTGGCCCGCCAGACCATTTTTGTGGCCCGCAAAGCTTTTTGGGATTTGTACAAACTTACCTGGAAACTGACCCCCTTTAGTGTTCAGCTACAATTAGGAGAATACTTTTTGAAAAATTTCGCCTGCGGCGCTCAAAATTCGATCGGACTGCGTTTCTGAAAAGTTGGGGGGAGGGGGGGGGTTCCTACAATACTCCTCTATGTCCATATGTGGCCCGCGAAGTACCTCCCAATGTAGCATGTGGCCCGCATACACATGGAAGTTGGAAACCCCTGTTATAGATCATAGGTGTATTTAACTATTTATGTATAGGTATACCGTATAGGGACCTATCTATTTAAGTTGTATTGATCGTTATCTCTCTTACATTAGATGTGGGGCTATTACGGTCGTGTTTGGGCATTAATTAACTTCTATAGGAAATTAGAAATCCGCCATACATGCCAGCCTAGTTAGCTTGGTTGGTAGTGGATCTGCCTTGTAAGAGCTAGGCCGCGGGTTCGATTCCCGTCCGGGGCGGACTTTATCCTAAACAGATAAGGTTCGTTCTCGGAACGGTTGGTTTTCTCCTATCCTGTCTTCCTTCTCTCTTCGATTTCGAAACGAGAAGACCTTATAGCAGTTATACAGTGACGAACCCCTTTAAAAAAGTACCTACCTATGACCAGGTATAGTCACCCTGAAATGACGGTAATACTGAAGAGGCATTAAATTTCTTAAGGTCAGGCAAGGTAGGTACCCTGACTATAATTCATTAGGGAGTTTAGGGACGTATAAGTCTTAAAGGAGTTAGGTAGGTACCTACCCTCCACTTACTATAATTCTTTATGTCTAAAAAAAAGCAAGGTAGGTACCCCTACTTTCATTATTAATAGGCGATAGGTAAGTAAGTACGTACAGCCCTTCTGAGAGCCTTTGAAGGTAAAGTCTTTAGAAAAAGTTTTGACATTTTTACATCGATTTTCTTAACTTTTTTTTAGTACTTCCACTTACCTAGGTACTTGTTTCTTTTATCCTTCAGACAAAAATAGAATTATGTTAAGGTTGTGAGTTAGGTATAGGCACATAAGCAGGTAGGTAGGTACCTACTAGGCGCTCGTAAACAGAAGGGCGTGGGTTCAATCCCAGGCGAGGTATGGAATTTTATCCTCTATATAATTTGAGTGAAAAGTCAGGAGCAGGAGAGAGGGAGAGACAGAGAGAGAGAGCGAGAGAGGAGAGAGAGAGAGAAAGAAATACCAAGAGAACAGTATGGAACAGAAATAGTACAGGAAACAGTGGGAGGGAGAGAGGGAGGAAATGAAGAGGGAATTTCGCTCAATACTGTTACGCAAACATGTGCGAGCAGAGAGAGAGATGGGATATAAAAGGGAAACGAAAGGGGGGAGAGAAAGGGAAGAACAGGAAGAGAAGGGATTTTTAAAGGGAAGAACAGGGAGAAAGGGATTTTTAAAGGAAAGGCCGGCTATCGTCTATCCTGTCATCCTCCTCTATCAACTTCTTAAAAAAGCTGCAATCGAAAAACGAGTACAAATTTTTGTCGATGGTGGGATTCGAACCCGGGACCTTCTGCATGGCAAACAAGCGCGTTACCACTGGTAAAACGGAGGACGTTGGTTCGATTAAACTATAAAGTTTTGGCGTGACTTTTGAACAACACAAGTCACAAATAAATAAATCCATTTCCGTTAGAATATTTCAAGACATAAATGATTGCCGATTTTGGAACACATGTAATTCAATACCGGACTTTTCTGATCAGTAAAGAATGAGATATCGAAACTATCGAAAAAAAAACATACTCTTCTACATTAAATAAAGTTAAAAAAAAAACAAACAAAATTTGTCGTATTTGCTTCTAACGATCAATTTCATTCTTGAAAAATAACCTTTTCAAGAATAATTCCTGATTATTGGGCTCAATTCCGGACTAACCTTCCTCAGACAGGGTTTATACGCTTTTCCCGGAATGAAATTCCATGACAAGTGGTCAAGGCGCTCGCCTGGTAAACAGGAGGGCGTGGGTTCAATCCCAGCCGAGGTATGGAATTTTATCCTCTATATAATTTGAGACTTTGACCACAATAATAGTAGTAGCCTACTGCTGGAGTAAAGGGACTTTTCAGTCCTATGCGAGCAGTATAAATGAGCACTATAATTATTATTATTATTATAACAAAGGTATATTCTATATTCCATTCCATTCCACCTACATATTTCCATTCAGGAATGTGAATATTTGCGTCAAAGGTTAAAATATAAACCTGGAATGTAGAATATGACATGCAAAAGTTGTGACTGAGGACTCAGGGGATAGAAGTTGTGACTAGGGAAAATAAAACAGAAATATAGGTCAGAGGGTATGAGGGTGGGTTTCAGATTGACCTTCATTTAAATAAAATATGCAATATGCAGAACGTCAAGGAATATGAGGGGGAATGCGCCGCAGGCCGTTTTTCGGAAAAACTTGATGTTTAATTTGAACATTTTTAATTTTTGACCGGATGGCAAATTACATGACTTTTCCAGGTTTTCTTTAAATTTTCACGATTTTCCATTACTTTTCCATGACTTTTTGGCCGATTTCAGATTGAGGTAATGGGTATGTGTGAGTGTGAATTTAGGTCAGAGGGTGTGTGGGTGGGTGAGATGACTCATCTGAGATAAGAGGAAGGAGAGTGGGGGGGGGATAAGAGGTAGAGAGGGAGGGAGAGAAGAAGGTAGAGGGGGAAGAGGGAGAGAGGGGAGGGGACATGATTCACACTGGTTGAGTCACGCACTTGGGAAATCTCCTGGAGAGGGAAGCCTCTTTATTATTATTTTATTTTTAAGTAAAGACATTTTTTTTAAAAGAGGTTTGACAGAGGGAACTGTAACTACTATATGGTCTTATCGTCCCGAAATCGAAGAGAGAAGGAAGCCAGGTGGAAGAAAGTTGACAGAGGGAACTGTAACTGCTATGGTCTTATCGTCCCGAAATCGAAGAGAGAAGGAAGACAGGATAGGAGAAAGCGATTATCGTCCCGAAATCGAAGAGAGAAGGAAGACAGGATAGGAGAAAGCCTGCCGACAGAGGGAACTGTAACTGCTATGGTCTTATCGTCCCGAAATCGAAGAGAGAAGGAAGACAGGATAGGAACACAGAGGGAACTGTAACTGCTATGGTCTTATCGTCCCGAAATCGAAGAGAGAAGGAAGACAGGATAGGAGAAAGCCAGGGGGAACTGTAACTGCTATGGTCTTATCGTCCCGAAATCGAAGAGAGAAGGAAGACAGGATAGGAGAAAGCCAGCCTCCGTAACTGTACTTTTTTAAGCGAATGCAAATATCAAGTTTTTTTTTAAAGAGGTTTGACAGAGGGAACTGTGACTGCTAGAGAAATCGAAGAGAGAAGGAAGACAGGATAGGAGAAAGCCAGCCGTTCCGAGAACGAACATTATCCCATCAGGATAAAACCCGCCCCGGGCGGGAATCGAACCCGCGGCCTAGCGCTTACAAGGCAGACGCACTACCAACTAAGCTAACTAGGCTGGCTAAAGACATTTTTACTTTCTTTTTCTAACCGGGCGGGAATCGAACCCGCGGCCTAGCGGTTACAAGGCAGACGAGAGAGAGAGAGAGAGAGAGAGAGAGAGAGAGAGAAAGAGAAAGATAAAGATAAAGAGAAAGATAAAGAGAAAGAGAGAAAGAGAGAAAGAGAAAGAGAGAGAGAGCTTTTTCTGTTCTTAAATGAAACCAAATAACAGCAATAATTACCTATTATGATAATTACAGAGTTCTTTACCACCAGCATTTGACGAAAAATTGTACGCGTATTTTCCTTTTGCAATTTTCATTGTGGTAATGGTGGAAAATAGGGGAATGGGAACATTCCCTGACATTGTACCATTTCCCACCACTACCACCAGGAAAACTGTGGAAGTAAAATACAGTCCATCTTTGACCATGTACCATTGTAACATGCTGTGGGCAAAGGGCAATCCATAAAGAAGATGATTATGTGTTAGGATGTAACAATATGAAAGTTTTGATCTAGTACGTATAGTTAAATACGTAACAGTGATATTCCCTTATTCAGAAATTAGTAAGGTAATACAATAATACCTGAATACTGAATAGACAACATAGGTACGTGTTTATTCCTTATCTGATATTGATTGACTGACCACACGTATAGATTTAATAGGATGATTAGAAGATACCTTGTCTTTCCTTCTACAGGATCTTGGTAGTTCATAAGGATTAGTGGTTGATACGCTTGCCTGGTAAAAGGGAGGACGTGGGTTCGATTGGACTATAAAGTTTTGGCGTGACTTTTGAACAACACAAGTCGCAAATAAATAAATCAATTTCCGTTAGAATATTTCAAGACATAAATGATTGCCGATTTTGGAACACATGCAATTCAATACCGGACTTTTCTGATCAGTAAAGAATAAGATATCGAAACTATCGAAAAAAAACATACCTCTTCCACATTAAATAAAGTTAAAAAAAAAAAAAAACAAACAAAATTTGTCGTATTTGCTTCTAACGATCAATTTCATTATTGAAAAAATGAAAAAATAACTTTTTCAAGAATAATTCCTGATTATTGGGCTCGATTCCAGACTAACCTTCCTCAGACAGGGTTTATACGCTTTTCCCGGAATGAAATTCTATGACTTTTCCAGACAATATCCATGAATTTTCCAGAAAATTAAGGGGCGGAGGTACTAAAAAAATAGTAAGATTACCCCTTCATTTAAATAAAATATGCAATATGCAGAACGTCAAGGAATAGAAGGGGGAATGCGCCGCAGGCCGTTTTTCGGAAAAACTTGATATTTAATTTGAACATTTTTAATTTTTGACCGGATGGCAAATTACATGACTTTTCCAGGTTTTAAATTTTCACGATTTTCCATTACTTTTCCATGACTTTTTGGCCGATTTTCACCGCCGTATGTATGAAGTCTAAAGATAAACTTTAGTTTAACTTGAAATGAAAATCTTGCCAAATTTCATGAAATCTAGCCAGTTATTTCAAGAAATGACATGAAATTGGCAACATTGTTCGTCTTAAGTTAAACTAAAGTTTAACTTTGGCTTTCATACATACGACGGTCAGATTCCATGACTTTTCCAGGTTTTCCAGGTCGCGTATAAACCCTGTCAGATATACCGAGGGACCAAACCATTCCCTATCACAAATCACTATCCTCACTCCCCTCTCTCCCATAATCATTATCTATCTGTACCGCCAAACTCACCCGTTCTTCCCCTCTCCCTGCGTTTTTCTTCTTCAACTTCTCTCTAAGATCCACTATCTTCGTCCCACTCACTTCTCTCTTATCAAAAATCTCATCCTCGTCCAAATCCTTCCTTCTGACGTCACTACCTTTTCTTACGTCACCATTCCGTCTTACGTCATCACGCCTTCTCCTAGCCGTACGATCGAAACTATCATACCTTCTCCTCACTTCGGTCCGTCTCGGCAATCCTCGGCTTTCTCCGTTCCTCCTCGCGCCGCTCTGCCGCTCGAAGTATTTCTCACTTCGCGAATAGTGCCGACTGCTCGGACTCACGCTGTACCGCGAAAACCGTGCCGGCACCGGAGGAGTTCGGTTCTCCCGCGCATGCGCACTGTCGTCGCTGTCTTCCCTCGTGTGTCTTCGGGAATCGTCGCGGCTTCGCTTGTTGTCGGAGAGGACTTCGCGGGTCTTTCTCACGCCCTGATTGGTCGAGCCCACGTCACGATTTTTTCTCGTGCTCTGATTGGAGGATCGCTCATTCGTCACTGCTGGAGGGGAACGGCGTACTTCAATCCTCGTTATATCGCTCGATTTGTGGAAATCTCTCCTCAAATGACCACTGTTCAGCTCGGCCCCTTTCAAAACACTTCTGGATTTCTCGGTTTTCACACTCGTGAGGGCTTCTTGTTTGACCCTCACTTGGGCAGACTTTGACTTTTTCGTTTTGGAAGCCCGTTTGGCGGGGGCGGAAGGGCGGGATCGTTTTTTGTTGCCACGGTCGGGGTTCGAACTGTTAGAGGAAGATGAGGATGAAGAACTACTGGATGAACTGCTCGAGTCGGAACTGCTGGAAGAACTCGAGTCGGATCCTGTGAATCAGAAAACATAAATGAAGGGGCTTAAAACTTGAAAATTTTATTCACACAACATAGTTTAATTAAAGAAGGTACTATTTTTATGTACTCACCAGAACTGGAACTGGAACTACTACTTCGACTTGATCCACTCGAGCTACTAGCACTACTACTGCTACTACTATCTCTTCTCCTCCTCTCCCTCCCCTCCTTACGAACATCTTGCTTCCTTCGATCCTTGGACCCTGTAAAAAAATCAATCAAATCGAATGATGAAAACCACATTAATTCAAAATCAAATCATGAATTTTTTGTGGTGAAGCACCTAAATGGGAAGTATTGTGTCTCTTCTCGCCCATCTAATGAGAGGCATACTACGGAATGGGCATGCTACGACACAGACCACATGCGTCTAATGTAGCAGTTGTTCCATTAATACGATATAAAAACGGCGGTGGAACACTCATCTTAAAAAAAAAATAAATAATAATAATAAAATAAATAAATAAGTCTAATGTAGCAGCTTCACTGCTACAAAATATATAAACGAAACACTCTTTTTTTTATTACTTACCCACTGAGTCTTGTTGCTTTCTCTTATCTTTAGTAAGCACGGTGACTGCGGTGCTCATTTCTTCCTCTGCATTCATGCGAGGGTCCACCAGACGTTCTACATCCGCTACCAGGTTCTCGATTTCGTCTTCTTCCTCTTCAGCCTCAATTTCTTCCTCCTCGGCGGGAGACTCCTCTCCGCTGTCGTTCATTTGGGTTTCGCCTGCGGGGGGAGAAGGAGAAAGGGAAAAAGTTTTAATTTTTTCATTTCTTAACCATACCATCCAATCTGACCACAACTCGATTAAAAAAAGTTTTATTTTTTTCATTTATTAACCATACCATCCAATCTGACAACTCGATTAAAGCAGCAACTCAATTGTCCTCACGAGGCTGAGGTTCTACATCCGCTACCAGGTTCTCGATTTCGTCTTCTTCCTCTTCAGCCTCAATTTCTTCCTCCTCGGCGGGAGACTCCTCTCCGCTTTCGTTCATTTGGGTTTCGCCTGCGGGGGGAGAAGGAGAAAAGGAGTTTTTTTTTAATTTTTTTTATTTGTTAACCATATTTTATTATTTATTTGTTAACCATATTTTTTTATTTGTTAACCAATTTTTTAATTTGTTAACCATACCATCCAATCTGACCACAACTCGATTAAAGCAGCTACTCCATTGTCCTCACGAAGCTGAGTGCACCCCGAACTCCAAGCACAGAGCCGAAAAAACTTCGACCTCACCGGGAATCGAACCCGGTACCTCCGGAGTGCAAGCCTAGTCACCACTCGTCCACGGAGGTTGCTAACCATATGAATAACGTATAGTTCATAAAGTTCCATGAAACACACAAAGATACCTTATCACACTAGTGACGTAATAGAACTAAACGACAGTTCACTCTAAGGTCATTTAAAATTACAATTCACCCGTTAGTGTAGTGGTCAAGACGATTGCCTGGTAAACAGGAGGGCGTGGGTTCAATCCCAGTCGAGGTATGGAATTTTATCCTCAAAATAGTTTGAGAATTTCACCACAATAACAGTAGTAGCCTACTGCTGGAGTAAAGGGACTCTTCAGTCCCATGTGAGCAGTATGAATAAGCACAATTTACCTTCTTCTGCGATCTCGCCATCTTCTTCTTCGGCATCTGGCAGTGTAGGTCCCGTATTGGCAATAGTAATGGCTATGTCATCGTCAAAACTGTCTTCGGGTACGATAGGCGTGGCAGAGGGTGAGGGACTGTTCTTCTTGCGCCCTACTCGCTCGTTCATTTGAGCTCCGAGTAGTCTGTGAAAGAAGGGAGAGATTCAGAATGAAATTATCAGCGGTTGTTGTTGCGGCTTCAGCTGTAGCCAAATGGTGTTTGATTGGCTCGTCCTGAACCGCAGTCAACCATCGTGAGGACTTGTGCTTTATCTTGAAAAGCAGAGTTTGACTATATAAAAGTTTTTTTTTTTTTACTAAACGGTTGATTGTATCTGTCCACCAAATCAAACGTTTAGCTCTTGAAATCCACCACCTCCTCGAGCTTTTGGTTGATTCGATTGGTGACGCATTTTTTTTTGTGGTGACGCACTTTTTTGTTTATTTTCAAGTTTTCAACAAGTTTTATAAAAAAATAAAGCTATAACATTAAGGTTGGGCTAGTAAAAAATCCAAATTTCTTGAAATGATAAAAATTGAGTTTTTTTTATCCACCAGTGTTCATCAACCGGTGGACTCTAGCCGGTGCACCGGTTGTGAATCTTATTTGAAAAAAAAAACTTTTGGTATGTCTTCCGTTTAGTTGGGAGACTATGAGTATGAACAGGGAGGAGAATAGCTAACCCTAACCTGGCAGTTCTTCAAAGGGTTTTCTACTTCTACTTACTGAACCCACTTTTGTGGTCGAATAATTAAGAGCACTGACTCTCAACCTGGAAGTGCTGGGTTCGAATCCCGACCAGGGCGGATATTCTGACTGAACTTTTCCGTTCTTGGATAGGAATGGATGTGAAAGAATGTGCTTTGAGAAGACCTTGAAGTAATGCTTTTTGGCATTGTATTTGTATGCATTTGTATTTGTATGCATTTGTATGTAAATTGTATGCATTTAATTTGTAAATTTTACTCCAATAAATGAATGACCTGGTCGATTCAGCTTGCGCTGCCAAGACCCTTTGGTATGGCCAAGATAATAATAATAATAATAATAATAATAATAATAATAATAATAATAATAATAATAAAAGCGGTATCGAGGTACCTACATTTTTTTTAAGGACTACTTACTGATTGAGTCGACTCCTGAGCTTACTCTCGCGCCTTTCCGCCACCTTCTTCTCTTCGTCGTCCGCGCGCATGCGCATACGGGCCACCTTCTTTCTTCCAATCCACGAGTCGTCCGAATCTTCCGCCTCGCTCTCTCCCTCCCCTCTCTTGCCGCCAAGTCGGGTCGCTAGTTCCCCACTCTTGCCGCCTAGTCGGGCCGCCAATTCCCCACCGAGGCGGCGCCGGGGGGAGAAGGAAGTATCCGTGTCAGAGCCGGAGGTGCGGGGCGAGGGGGGCGGCTGGGGTATCCGCACGGGACTGGTTGGCACTGTAACGAGGGGACAAAATTGGACGGAGAACATGAATAAATCGTACAGCAGAAAGCCATTACTATTAGTATGATCTAAATTTCAATTTACTGGGATTAAAATCATGCTCTCCTGTTCAACATCGAGGTCGATTTCAAGTCTAAATTCATGATTTTTTTCTGTGGTAAGTAAAGCTGAAAAAGCCTCTTCATAATATTTGTGGAAATCAGAGATTTCGAAGAGTCTCCTTTAAAACTCGACTCTGTCGGGGATCGAACCCGAGGCCTCTAGTGTGCAATTCCCACCTGACCACGGAGTTGAATAACTAAATTTCATGACTTGACTTGAACTCAAAATCACCGAAATCGGAATTTGAAATTCACCTTGCGAGCAAACAAATGAGAAGTGGGGCAAATTTGCGTTAGTTTCGCTCTTGACAACTCAACGATTTTGTGCTTATTCCGTTCAAAGTTACTCCAGGTTTTGGCCAAGTTCACCCAGGGGTTCCCCGGTTGGGGCAGCTTCAGCCGGGCATCTGTCTTCAGGAGCAGTTCATCGCCCACGTCTTCAAAGATGCTTGATTTCCCTAGCTAAATCCCTCTTTGGGGATAAGCTATTCATTTCAAACAAAAGTCATAACTTAGGGTCGGGGTTGTGTTTTTTAGGTTTTTTGGGTCACTAGGAAGCTATCCCCTGTGAAAACTCTCTTTCTCTCAAGTTAAGCTTGCCAACACACCGATTTCATGCAGTGCTTGACAACTCACCGATTTTGTGTTTATTCCGTTCAAAGTTACTCCAAGTTTTAGCCAAGTTCACCCAGGGGTTCCCCGGTTGGGGCAGCTTCAGCCGGGCGTCCGTCTTCAGGAGCAGTTCATCGCCCACGTCCTCAAAGATGGCAGCCTGGCGCACGATGGGAGAGGGGAGGAGGAGGTGCGCCTGGTGATAGGCGCGGAGTTTCCGCTTTCGGGAGTTGGAAATCAGGCCCGGCATGCCTGTGGAAATAGAGGAGAATTTAGATTTAGAGTAGAAAAAATGCAGTTTCTTTGTGTTATTATGTCACAACTTTGGTACTCACTGCAGCGTAAATGCAGTTTTTTTGTGTTATTATGTCACAACTTTGGTGCTCACTGCAGCATTGTAGGATTTTCCCAATATCTCAATAATCCTAAAATCCAATGTTTACCTACCATGCTGGCACCGGTCGCTATGCGCATTTATATGTCATAGCTACTCATTTTCCTAACGAGGCTGAGTGGGTCCTGCAACAGCCAGTCACGGAATCAATCATTTGCATGATACAAATTTCTTGATCCCGCCGGGAATCGAACCTGGGTCTCCCGCGTGCAAGGCGAGCGCAGTGACCACTACGTCATGGGAGCTGACTTTAGAGTAGAAAAAAAAGAACAGAAATGTCAGCCTACTTCGCTTGGTTGGCAGCGCGTCTCCCTTGTAAGCGCTAGGCCACGGGTTAGATTATTGCCTGGGGTGGATTTTATCCTAAACGGATAATGTTCGTTCTTGGGACAGCTAGCTTTCTCCTATCCCGTCTTCCTTCTCTGTTCGATTTCGGGAAGATAAGACAATAGCAGTTACAGTTCCCTCTATCAAACCTCCACAATAAAAAAAGAACATAATTATTATAATTGAGCGGAGTTTCTACAGCCCTAAAGGTTGGGGTCAAGCTTCTACAAATCTACATATTCCAAATGCCTATTTGGTAATGTATTCCTCATCAGAAGGGCAATGAAAGGAAAAATACCTACTCTCAATTAGGTGCTGGGTCAATATAAGAACACCAGAAGATAGCCTGCTGAAAATATTTGCAGTAAAAAAAAAACTCGTACAACTTTTTCTTCAATAATAGACAATTGGATATCAAACCAAGGATTTTCTCAGCATGGCAAACCACAGCATTGATCTCTTACCTCCATAGTTGGGGTTGCCAAACGTGCGATAATACTCGCTCGATCGTTCCGCCCGGGGTATTTTCTTATCCGTCCGGGTAGCAAATCGGAGCAATATATCTTGGCCCTCCTCACCAGCGGGTACACCAAACCTCCATGTACCCGGGGGAACGGGGATTGTGATACGGGATATATCAACTGCATTCTCATCATCCTGGAATTCATAAGGAATGTAAAGGTTAGAAAAAAGTTTCATTCGGAATAGAAATTTCAGAACAAAGTTTCATTAAAAAAAAAAAAAAAAATGAAATTGAAAAAGTTTCTTTGGAAAAGGAATTGCAGAAAAAAATTTAATGAAAAAAAAAAAAAAAAAAAAATGAATGAGAAAACTTTGTTTTTAACACAACATATTTACTAAGGTTAGATCACCCTCAAAGCTTACAAAAACTTCTTGGGGGTGTAGGAATAAAACGTAAGAACAAAGTTTCACGAGGAATAGAAATGTTAGAAGAGTAGCCAAAACCAAATGTCAGCTCAAAGTAATAACACCAAGGCTGATTGAGAGGCTGACAATAAACGCTGACCCTGTCTGAACAGGGGAAAAGGCAAAGGTTGTGGTTCAATAAGT
>NW_007379270.1:14908-29001 GCF_000475195.1 Diaphorina citri | reverse complement strand
GAGAGAGAGAGAGAGAGAGAGAGAGAGAGAGAGAGAGAAAATAGCGTCATTTCGAGTACCTATAAAAGCTATGCTAACACCATTTAAAATAAAAACACAGGGTATTATTTTATGTACATAAATTAATATAATTTAAATTTTATTCACTATAATATTAGTACCTCTCACAAAGATTTAAATATTGTACACATTGATTCTATTTTATTCTGATAGGTATTGACAATACATACAGACATAATATTACAGCGAACATAATATACTCAAAAACAACGAAATAATATTAAAAAAAAAACCTGAGAGAGAGAGAGAGAGAGAGAGAGAGAGAGAGAGAGAGAGAGAACCTTCTCTGTTCTTAAATGAAACCAAATAACTATGATGATCATTACAGAGTTCTTTACCACCAGCATTTGACGAAAAATTGTACGCGTATTTGCCTTTCGCAATTTTCATTGTGGTAATGGTGGAAACTAGGGGCATGGGAACATTCCCTGACATTGTACCATTTCCCACCACTACCACCATGAAAACTGTGGAAGTAAAATACAATCCGCCAGCCTAGTTAGCTTAGTTGGTAGTGCGTCTGCCTTGTAAGCGCTAGGCCGCGGGTTCGATTCCCGCCCGGGGCGGATTTTATCCTGATAGGATAATGTTCGTTCTCGGAACGGCTGGCTTTCTCCTATCCTGTCTTCCTTCTCTCTTCGATTTCGGGACGATAAGACCATAGCAGTTACAGTTCCCTCTGTCAAACCTCTTAAACAAATCAGTCCATCTTTGACCATCATGTACCATTGTAACATGCTGTGGGCAAACGGCAATCCATAAAGCAGATGATTATGTGTTAAACTGCTGGAAGAACTCGAGTCGGATCCTGTGAATCAGAAAACATAAATGAAGGGGCTTAAAACTTGAAAATTTTATTCACACAACATGGTTTAGTTTAACCAAAGGAGGAAGTTGACTGTAAAACACCCCGATAATCTGGGACAAGTTTAAGGAACAAATAGCTCTTAGTCAAAAAGTAAGATTGTGTTCAAACTGGACTAACCAAGTCAAACTGGACTATTTTCTTTCCGTTTATGAACCTTGCCCTAGGCTTGTGATTCGTTTGTACAATCTGGCATTTAAGTTGTAATGTAAATGCAGTTTCTTCGTGTTATTATATCACAACTTTGGTGCTCACTGCAGCATCGTAGGATTTTCCCAATATCTCAATAATCCTAAAATCCAATGTTTACCTACCTTGCTGGCACCGGTCGCGATGGGCATTTACATGTCATAGCTACTCATTTCCCTCACGAGGCTGAGTGGGCCCCGCAACAGCCAGTCACGGAATCAATGCATGATACAAATTTCTTGACCCCGCCGGGAATCGAACCCAGGTCTCCCGCGTGCAAGGCGAGCGCAGTGACCACTACGCCATAGGAGCTGACTGACTTTAAGTTGTAATGTACGCAAGACTAGGCTTGAGCAAGAAAATAGATGCCAAATATCATGGCATTGGATACGTTATGATCAAATATCATGACGTATAGATAGATACGTTATGATCAAGGATTACAAATGTTATAACTTTCTATTATTTTTGTTACTTATTTAATTTTACATTTTTACTATAATTTTCTTACTGAAATAAGCCAACCTTTTGTAAAAAAATGTTTACATTTATTACAAATAAATACATATCTTATCTTAGATTTTAACTGTATTATTTTGAGAAGTAATAAGCTAATAAGTATGCTGTGTCGTTTTGGCAATCCAAACTTTGGTCAGTCCGTCAATTTTTTTAATAATTGATTCTCTCTAGTATTTTTTCTGAAAAAGCCTCTTCATAATATTTGTGGAAATCAGAGATTTCGAAGAGTCTCCTTTAAAACTCGACTCTGTCGGGGATCGAACCCGAGACCTCTAGTGTGCAATACCCACCTGACCACTTGACTTAAACTCAGAATCACCGAAATCGGAATTTGAAATTCACCTTGCTAGCAAACAAATGAGAAGTGGGCAAATTGGCGTTAGTTTCGCTCTTGACAACTCACCGATTTTGTGTTTATTCCGTTCAAAGTTACTTACTTACTCCAAGTTTTTGCCAAGTTCACCCAGAGGTTCCCCGGTTGGGGCAGCTTAAGCCAGGCATCTGTCTTGAGGAGCAGTTCATCGCCCACGTCTTCAAAGATGCTTGATTTCTCTCGCTAAATCCCTCTTTGGGGATTAGCTATTCATTTCTAACAAAAGTCACAAATTTGGGTCGGGGTTGTGTTTTTTAGGTCTTTTGGGTCACTAGGAAGCTATTCCCTGTGAAAACTCTCTTTCTCTCAAGTTAAGCTTGCCAACACACCGATTTCATGCAGTGCTTGACAACTCACCGATTTTGTGTTTATTCCGTTCAAAGTTACTCCAAGTTTTTGCCAAGTTCACCCAGGGGTTCCCCGGTTGGGGCAGCTTCAGCCGGGCATCCGTCTTCAGGAGCAGTTCGTCGCCCACGTCCTCAAAGATGGCAGCCTGGCGCACGATGGGAGAGGGGAGGAGGAGGTGTGCCTGGTGATAGGCGCGGAGTTTCCGCTTTCGGGAGTTGGAAATCAGGCCCGGCATGCCTGTGGGAATAGAGGAGAATTTAGATTTAGAGTAGAAAAAATGCAGTTTCTTTGTGTTATTATGTCACAACTTTGGTACTCACTGCAGCATTGTAGGATTTTCCCAATATCTCAATAATCCTAAAATCCAATGTTTACCTACCATGCTAAATTTACTAAGAGATGATCACCCACAAACCTTACAAAAAATTGTTGGGGGGGGGGGGGTGTAGGAATAGTTATGACAAAGTTTCACGAGAAATAGAAATGTTAGAAGACTACCCAAAACCAAATGTCAGCTCAAAGTAATAACACAAAGGCTGATTGAGAGGCTGACAATAAATGCTGACCCCGTCTTAACAGGGGAAAAGGGAAAGGTTGTGGTTCAATAAGTGTAGAACTCACTCAAATGCCCTACAGAAACGGTCAGGGGAAAAAAAAAGTGTCAAAATTTCTCAGAAAGGGCCCAAAAATCTTGATAGTTGAAGACAAATAAAGGAAAAAATTATTATTAACAGGCCCTTAAATCTTTCTTTTTTTTTATAAGAGCTATACTCACACTAACTCCCTCTTCTGCTTGTTTCTCATCGACCTGCATACTCTCGTCTCCTCCAATGTTCTGTTTTAACGTTGCCCGAACATCTTCATCCAACTCATAGTCTGACTGTATTGTCCGACTACTTTTGACACCTTTGATCGGAACACTTAAACTGATCAGAGCACGAGCTGCAGAGATTTCATCAACCCAAACCACATTGCCTGGTGAAGAGAATGAAGAAAATGGTGGGCATTATTTTTGATTGGAGAAAAAATGTATATGGTTAATGTATGTCCAACCCTCTCTCCATGTCTGTCAGTGTTAGAACTGTTTTCATTTGCATTGTTTGTTCGAATAATGGTTCTATTTTCTTTGGTATCAGCATCATTAGGGTCTACATTGCTATGAGCCTTACCGTTATTAGAGTCATCTTCTTCACTACAAAGTCCCAATTTTCTATTCAACTCACTGTATGTATCTTTCCTGTCTCCCAATCTGTCAAAGCCATGTTCCAACCCAATCTTGTTAGGATCTCCACAGAGGGTTCTGCCATGTCCGCTTTCTTCGTAAATTTTGGCATCTATAATTTTCCGTACATTCTTATCGCTGTTATATTTGACAATCGGGAAGGTGTACGTCTTCCTATACCTTTCATCATCAAACAGGGATGTCTTTTTCGAATCCAGCTTCTCCACCGATAGCCTTCTCAGTGTTTCATCAGTTTCGTGCTGGGGATTTAGACTATTGATAGATTTTTCACTTCCGTGTAAAGCCGCTATGGGGTAGTTATAATCCGACTGGCTCTTGTTCAGGTAGATGAGGCTTTTGCTTTTTGGTATGTACGTTTCCGTGTCGCTTAGATTCGATTTTATCACGAGGGCTTCGATGTTCGATTCGCTCTTCTTTCGCCGATGGTATTTGCTGGTGTTGCATTTGTCTAGCGTTTTGTACTTTCGAGACAGGCTATGTCTGTTTTCTTTGGAGTCAGTTTCCTGAGTGGTGCTGGGGTATCTTTGGTCTTCATCTCTTTCGTATTCCGTGTTCTCTTTGGCAGCATATTTCCGCGTTTTTTCTTCGTCTCTTGCTTCATATTCGCTGTTCTCTTTGGCGTATTTCCGCGTTCTCTCCAACACCTTGTCGAGTTTCTCTTTGGCATATTTTTGATTCATGGTAAATGGTTTATTAATAAAGTATACGTCCTATTTTGGACTCCCTTAAAAAAAAAAAAAAAAAAAAGTTTTAAAATAACTTTCAGGGAAACTTTAAAGCAACTTTTTGGGAAACTAGGAAAACTTGATGTGAGAACCCAATGTGGCAAACAAATTAAAAATCTGAATTTGTTTTTAAAAAAGACCAAGTTTTGATTTTGTTTCCCTTTTGGAACACCTGGACTTCGTCTTCCTCGGGTCGACTGTCGTATTTGCTGTCGAGTTTTCTTTGGCTTTGGTATTCTTTGGTTTCGTAGGATTTGGAGCAGAGGGAGGTTTCCAGGTATTTGTTTTTGGTTCTACTGATCTTGCCGCTAGTGTAGAAGGTTTCACCTGTGAACAGAGAGGGTAAAGGTTAAAAAAGTTAGTTTTTTTTTAAGATGAGTGACGTACGATTTGAAATAGTCAAACACTTGTTGTGTGTCCATATTCTGTGTTCCCCGCATATGAAGAGTGTTGAGTCGGATGTTGCTGTCGTTTGGAGTGATACCTGAAAACACGATATAAAATATAAAATAATTTCATTATGAAAATATTAATTTGTTCAAACCAAAGTTTTATGAATGTTGCTTTTAAATTGACACTACTAAATTTCTATGTTTCTACTGGGACTCAAACCCTAGATCTTTGGATGACGAGTCCATAAACTAACCAAGACTGAGGGACATCCTCCTCATTTCATCGCATTATAAAATCTTGAATAGGGATTTAGATTAGATTTTTTTTTTTACATTTTTACAACTCACCCATGCTTTTGTATAACCGATCCAACTGTTTCAAAGTTAGGGCTGGTCTTTTCTTTGCTTCATTCTCTGCCAAATTGAACCTCCGTGCACGTTCTTGAAGCTTGTTCTCATCATTTTGTTCAAGAAACTCTCGGTCAATGGAAAATACCGAGAACTGATCATTCTTATATTGACGAGGAATAACCTGAGAAAGGAGGAGAATTTGAATTTATTTTATTATTATTTTTTTAAGAGGTTTGACAGAGGGAACTGTAACTGATAAGGTCTTATCGTCCCAAAATTGAAGAGAGAAGGAAGACAGGATAGGAGGAAAGCCAGCCATTCCGAGAACAAACATTATCCCATCAGGATAAAATCTGCCCTGGGTGGGAAACAAACCTGCGGCCTAGCGCTTAAGTACAAGGCAGATGTGCCACCAACCAAGCTAACTAGACTGGCTTTAATGGGGATATTTTGATGGCATCATTAATCAACTACTTAAGTAGGCACTCAATAAAGAGATCCTCAAGTCACTCAAGTGAAAGGGCAAATGAAAATATTATTTTTAGTATTTCCAATCCGCAAGTATTCGAAAACAAAGTGTACAGAACAATATTTGGTGTAACCCGTTGAAATATTTGCAATCGAAAAACGAGTACAAATTTTTGTCGATGGTGGGATTCGAACCCGGGACCTTCTGCATGGCAATGTAACAATGTAATGATTTAAAATTGATTATTTACAAAAATCCCCCTTTCTAGGCTTAAGTATAGGTATACAAACAGCCCCAAAAGTTGAAAGTTAGGTTAAACTTCTACGAATAGACGTTCTAGTCCTCAGTACTTGTGCTAAAAGTTCAAACATCTTATTCACTTTCTGAGTGATGAATTCGATTACCAATAAATTAACAAAAACCAAGCCATATTAAATAGAACTCGGTAGATATTTTGTTACAGAGATGTTGCCACATACCTACATTTTCATAGTTCAAGATTTGAATAGACTCATTTTATGGGCCATTGAATGGTCGAACCACGTCAAAATACCCACCTTTATTGACTTTCTGGAGGAGCTCCGCAACCTGTTCCTCCAGATAGGAACGTTTTCTTCGTAAATTTTGGCATCTATAATTTTCCGTACATTCTTATCGCTGTTATATTTGACAATCGGGAAGGTGTACGTCTTCCTGTACCTTTCATCATCAAACAGGGATGTCTTTTTCGAATCAAGCTTCTCCACCGATAGCCTTCTCAGTGTTTCATCAGTTTCGTGCTGGGGATTTAGACTATTGATAGATTTCTCACTCCCGTGTAAAGCCGCTATGGGGTAGTTATAATCCGACTGGCTCTTGTTCAGGTAGATGAGGCTTTTGCTTTTGATTTTTGGTATGTACGTTTCCGTGTCGCTTAGATTCGATTTCGTCACGAGGGCTTCGATGTTCGATTCGCTCTTCTTCCGCCGATGGTATTTGCTGGTGTTGCATTTGTCTAGCGTTTTGTACTTTCGAGACAGGCTATGTCTGTTTTCTTTGGAGTCAGTTTCCTGAGTGGCGCTGGGGTATCTTTGGTCTTCATCTCTTTCGTATTCCGTGTTCTCTTTGGCAGCATATTTCCGCGTTCTCTCTTCGTCTCTTGCTTCATATTCGTTGTTCTCTTTGGCGTATTTCCTAGTTCTCTCCAACACCTTGTCGAGTTTCTCTTTGGCATATTTTTGATTTTTGAGCAGCGTTTTGATTTTGTTTCCCTTTTGGAACACCTGGACTTCGTCTTCCTCGGGTCGACTGTCGTATTTGCTGTCGAGTTTTCTTTGGCTTTGAAATTCTTTGGTTTCGTAGGATTTGGAGCAGAGGGAGGTTTCCAGGTATTTGTTCTTGGTTCGACTGATCTTGCCGCTAGTGTAGAAGGTTTCACCTGTGAACAGAGAGGGTAATAATTCAAGATTAACAATGTAATGATTTAAAATTGATTATTTACAAAAATCCCCCTTTCTAGGCTTAAGTATAGGTATACAAACAGCCCAAAAAGTTGAAAGTTGGGTTAAACTTCTACGAATAGACGTTCTAGTCCTCAGTACTTGTGCTAAAAGTTTAAACATCTTATTCACTTTCTGAGTGATGAATTTGATTACCAGTAAATTAACAAAAACCAAGCAATATTAAATACTTAGAACTCGGTAGATATTTTGTTACAGAGATGTTGCCTTGTTGCCACATACCTACATATTCATAGTTCAAGATTTGAATAGACTCATTTTATGGGCCATTGAATGGTCGAACCACGTCAAAATACCCACCTTTATTGACTTTCTGGAGGAGCTCCGCAACCTGTTCCTCCAGATAGGAGATCCGATGCGTGAGTCGGACGTTGTCGTTTTGAATCTTCTCCGCTTCGTCTGGTTTCGGATGCGATGACGTCACGGTTGTGGGAGCCGGTTTCTTGACTGTTCTTAGAACGACCAGTTTGGTGGTTGGCAGGAGTTTGAGCAGCTTGATGATCTCCGTGCGGTTGTTGTTCTGCACGATGAGGTGGTTGTTGATTTCTAGGATCCTGTTGAGAGATATGAGAAGATTAAGGTAGAAACACATTACTATCACGTCACGTCACGTGAGCTCATGAGGTAGTTCCATAACATTGTAGGTAATTTCGTTCATGCTAGCCACACTCACGTCACGTGATAGTAGTCCGTTTCTACCTTTAGATATTTATCAGTTCTTAATGATCTCAGGTACTTCAGGCACCAAGCTTTGTATGCCACAGGTTGGTACTGAATTAAATTGGCTATGCTACCCAGTTTTCCTCACAAGGCTGAGAACACCTCATATTCTAAGTACAGATATTCTAAGTACAGATTTTAAAATTACTTTTGGGGAAAACTTACAACAAAAATCATTAACCCATTCAATGGCAGCCGGTCCGTACGATTTGAAATAGTCAAACACTTGTTGTGTGTCCATATTCTGTGTTCCCCGCATATGAAGAGTGTTGAGTCGGATGTTGCTGTCATTTGGAGTGATGCCTGAAAACACGATATAAAATAATAATGAAAATATTAATTTGTTCAAACCAAAGTTCAAACCAAATGAATGTTGATTTTAAATAGACACTACTAAATTTCTATGTTTCTACTGGGACTCAAACCCCAGATCTTTGGAAAACGAGTTCATAAACTAACCAAGACTGAGGGACATCCTCCTTATTTCATCCATGGTATTATAAAATCTTTGCCAACTTACATTTTGAATAGGGAATTTGATGATTTTTTTTTTTTACATTTTTACAACTCACCCATGCTTTTGTATAACCGATCCAACTGTTTCAAAGTTAGGGCTGGTCTTTTCTTTGCTTCATTCTCTGCCAAATTGAACCTCCGTGCACGTTCTTGAAGCTTGTTCTCATCATTTTGTTCAAGAAACTCTCGGTCAATGGAAAATACCGAGAACTGATCATTCTTATATTGACGAGGAATAACCTGAGAAAGGAGAATTTGAATTTATTTTATTATTATTATTATTTTAAGAGGTTTGACAGAGGGAACTGTAATTGCTATGGTCTTATCATCCCGAAATTGAACAGAGAAGGAAGACAGGATAGGAGGAAAGCCAGCCATTCCGAGAACAAACATTATCCCATCAGGATAAAATCCTTGGCCTATAAGTAAATTTACAAAACATCAACCCATTAATGAAATTTTGATGATTAGGCAAGTACCTAATTAGTCAAGAACACATTAATTATGTCCAACTTTAGGCCATCGAGCAGTCCATGTCTTATATTTCTCTTCAAAATGACCTAGGAACCAAGGATCCTTACTTGCTCACCATCATTTCATTTGTCCATACACGGTGGGTTTTGAGTCAGCTATGTGTGATACATTCCTTGGGTGTATCATGCCCATGATTAATTCACCGGGTATGGAGTTGATATTCAAAGGTGACTTGGAAAAGTTCATACTGGACAAATAATCACGCAACCTATTGCAGTCAGAAAAATTAATGTTCTTAATCAACCCCACGTCCTTCATCTATTTCCATCAACACTTACATTTGAGTCCCGAGTGTCTGGCTGTTTCGGAGCTACCCAGAACGGGTCATCATCATCATTATCCACAATTTCACCTTCTTCTTCCTCGGAAGACTGTTTTTCCTGCTCCATGAACATGTCTTCGTTGTTGACTCGAATTTCCAAAACTCCTGCCATAGTTCCGAAAAGAAAGACACAAACTGTTAACTAGAAGGTACAGAAAGAGCACATAGAAAAAACCGAACTTGTGGCAGATCGGAATAAAACGTTATCAGAAGTGATTGACTGTTAATAAATCAAATTAAAACATATACCTATTCGATTTATTACTCTTCTAAGAAGAAATCAAGAAATAGGAGAATTTCTTTTTACCAAAAATATTTTTTTTCTTTTGATTTCTGATTTTCTGTTTGCTTCTTTTGGAGGTTAGAAAAATTAATTTTTACCTCGAGAAAAATTCGCTAGAGAGCAGTAGCGTACAGTGATGGATAAGTTGCGCCGTAGAATGTGTGAACGCAATAAGCAGTGCATTTAAAGATAGAATGATTTGTATGTTGCCCATTGCATAAATACTTAATTATCAGGCTTTTATATAATTACTTAAAGTCAGCCAGCTCAGCCTACATTAGCCTAGGTGTAGGTACCTACCTGCTAACTGTCTTGTAAGCACTAGGTCACGGGTTTGATTCCCGCCAGGGACGAAATTTATGAAACAGATAAGGTTTGTTCTCGGAACGGCTGACTTTCTCCTATCTTATCCTTTCCTCCTTCTCTCTTCGATTTCAGGATGATAAGACCTCCGTTGTGTCTATCGAGAAAAATTCGCTAGAGAGCAGTAGCGTACAGTGATGGATAAGTTGCGCCGTAGAATGTGTGAACGCAATAAGCAGTGCATTTAAGGATAGAATTATCTGTATGTTGCACATTGCATAAATACTTAATTTTCAGGCTTTCATATAATTACTTAAAGTCACCCAGCTCAGCCTACATCAGTTCAGGTGTAGGTACCTACCTGCTGTCTTGTAAGTTGTAAGCACTAGGTCACGGGTTTGATTCCCGCCAGGGACGAAATTTATGAAACAGATAAGGTTTGTTCTCGGAACGGCTGACTTTCTCCTATCTTAACCTTTCCTCCTTCTCTCTTCGATTTCAGGATGATAAGACCTCCGTTGTGCCTAGTAAGCGCTAGGCCGCGGGTTCGATTCCCGCCCGGGGCGGATTTTATCCTGATGGGATAATGTTCGTTCTCGGAACGGCTGGCTTTCTCCTATCCTGTCTTCTTTCCCTCTTCGATTTCGGGACGATAAGACCATAGCAGTTACAGTTCCCTCTGTCAAACCTATTTAAATATACTGTAGTAAAAAAAAAAGACCTCCGTTGTTACAGGTCCCTCAAAACCTCTTAAAAATAAATAAATAAAATTAAGAAAAGTAAAACACGCATCAAATGTACATAAACAAATAAATAGAAGGCAAGATTCATCGTGTATTAATTCAAGAACTGATTGTAACAATTATGTCTGGGATGACACCAAAATGGGATGGCACCAAAAGGTGGGTACATAGAAACATACGAGGATTAAAATAGGTACATAAAATATAACATTGTGCGAGAAAAGGGTTAAATACAACTTCAGATATGGATCTTTGGGATCTGGAAGGCGAGAGGCCTTAAACTTGTCAAATCCCTTATCAACACCATCGTTCATTCCCCGCGTTCTGTAACGACACCGTCATGTAAGTCGTAGATGACACCAAAATGGGATGGCACCAAAAGGTGGGTACATAGAAACATACGAGGATTAAAATAGGTACATAAAATATAACATTGTGCGCGAAAAGGGTTAATTAAAACTTCAGATATGGATCTTTGGGATCTGCAAGGCGAGAGGCCTTAAACTTGTCAACACCATCGTTCATTCCCCGCGTTCTGTAACGACACCGTCATGTAAGTCGTGTCTCCCTTGTAGTTCCTCTTGATGGGCTTTTTGGTCTGCGAGTCCGAATTATGCGTCATCACGGACGCTATCGAATTGACGGACTGCAAACTGGCAGCCCGCTGGAGCGAAAGGCGCGCCGGCTTTTTTGGCGGAATGGGCTTGGAGCGAGAGTGATTGAGGAAAGCCTTTTGCAGTTTCTCCTTTTCTAATTTGTCGTCGAGTTCGTACTTCGACATTCGGGTGTTTTCGTTGAATTTCCGATCGTCGAGTGTCGAGAACACCCGACTGTTCCCGATCATCTTTCGTTCGTAATCGTTGAAGTTCGTTTCGCTCTGCGACTTTTCCACTTTGCTTGCCGACTCGCTGTTCCGTTTGCACGATTTGATCTTCCAGAACTCCTTGAAGTTGTTGTTCAACTTTTCGACGTTCTTCGACAGCGGGATCTCGTTGTCGTTATCAATGTCGACGTACTTTTCGTTTTTGAATTTGTTCTTGAGAATGTCCTTCTTGTTGTACAACCGATGTTTGTCTTTCTGCCCTCCCGTTTCGTCGTCTGGCTCTTGGAAATATCGGTCGTATATTCTATCCAAACTTTGTTTGCTTCGAACGAATTCGTCGTATTGGTTAGCACCATATTCATCGCATTCCTCATTCTCATCTGTGTTACACCCACTACTTCTTCCACTTCCCTTCTCCATTCCTTTATCTTCAGTTATTCTTTGGTCTTGTGTTTTATCCAGTTTGTTTATACACTCTTCGTGAAGCTCGTTGAAGATTGCTTTCTCAATTCTGTACAATTCGTTGTTGTTCGTCTCTGGTTTTTGATAGTCAGACTCGTTACCATTGGATTTCACATGGGTGTCGTTTAGAGGATAGTTTTTGTCCATAAATTCAATGCTAATCTTACTTGTTGAATACGGGTGATTTTGACCTGGTCTTTGGTATTGATAGTCATTGTTGGTGCCCGTTGGGTGTGTGTTAACTTGTACCCCATTGAATTCTTTATCATTTGTATGGTTATGATTGCGTCTATTTTCAGCGTCAGAGGTTTTATTTAGAGAGTGTCCTGTTTCATCAACAATAATTCAATGCTAATCTTACTTGTTGAATACGGGTGATTTTGACCTGGTCTTTGGTATTGATAGTCATTGTTGGTGCCCGTTGGGTGTGTATTAACTTGTACACCATTGAATTCTTTATCATTTGTAAGGTTATGATTGCGTCTATTTTCAGCGTCAGAGGTTTTATTTAGAGAGTGTCCTGTTTCATCAACAATGTAAAGCCGCCCTACCCTCTCTCCATGTCTGTCAGTGTTAGAACTGTTTTCATTTGCATTGTTTGTTCGAATAATGGTTCTATTTTCTTTGGCATCAGCATCATTAGGGTCTACATTGCTATGAGCCTTACCTTTATTAGAGTCATCTTCTTCACTACAAAGTCCCAATTTTCTATTCAACTCACTGTATGTATCATTTCTGTCTCCCAATCTGTCAAAGCCATGTTCCAACCCAATCTTGTTAGGATCTCCACAGAGGGTTCTCCCATGTCCGTTTTCTTCGTAGATCATATAGGCCCCGATTAAAAAAGAAAAAAAAATCGAAAATTTTCACATAGGCCGTTCTTCTTGGGAACGATTCAAGTGTAGAACTCACTCAAATGCCCTACAGAAATGGTCAGGGGGAAAAAAGTGTCAAAATTACTCAGAAAAAAGGGCCCAAATATTTTGATAGTTGAAGACAATAAAGGAATAAATTATTATTAACAGGCACTTACTTAAGTAAATCTTTCTTTCTTTCATAAGAGCTATACTCACACTAACTCCCTCTTCTACTTGTTTTTCGTCCACCTGCATACTCTCATCTCCTCCGATGTTCTGTTTTAACGTTGCCCGAACATCTTCATCCAACTCATAGTCTGACTGTATTGTCCGACTACTTTTGACACCTTTGATCGGAACACTTAAACTGATCAGAGCACGAGCTGCAGAGATTTCATCGACCCAAACCACATTGCCTGGTGAAGAGAATGAAGAAAATGGTGGGCAATGGAGTGGAGAAAAAATGTACCTATATGGTTAACGTATGTCCAAACATAGTCAACCAGCCATTGATTGATGAGGAGTTGCCAGTTGACTACGTTATTAAGGCAGTGTGGTTGGTTCAGTCCACATTGATCAACGTCAATTACTAGCTGGTCAACTATGTATGTGTGGACACACCTTTAGGAGATGTACCAATCCTGTCAATTCTATGAATTTTCTTTATACTCTGGTATTAATGCCACAGGTTGGTACTGAATTAAATTGGCTATGCTACCCAGTTTTCCTCACAAGGCTGAGAACACCTCATATTCTAAGTACAGATATGGAAAAACTTTGACTTCATGTGAGAGCCTAGTGTGACCAACAGGTTGAACTCAGATTTTGCTTAAAAAAGACCAAGTTTTAAGTTTGATTTCTGGTGATGTTTTATATATTTTTTTTATTTTTATTATTTTTTTTTTTCTCTTTAATAATAATAATAATAATAATAATGAAAACCATATTAATTCAAAATCAAATCACGAATTCTTTGTGGTGAAGCAGAGAGCTTCGTCACAACTTTGTGGGTATCACAACATTACTAAGTGCCTCCTTTACAATTAATTCTTATCTACTCGTATCATCAATCGTTTTACCCTGGTAATGCCGCCACTGGTCGCTACTGGATTCTTTTCAAAAGGCTGAGTGGCACCCCGATATCCAAGCACAGAGTGGAAAAAACTTCGACCCCGCTGGGAATTGAACCCGGGACCTCCAGTGTGAAAGCCTAGTCACCTAATGTGGATACTCACTTGGCTAATCCGCAAACGGACAACTTCACAACAACTTCCAGTGGTGACGCGCTTGCTTGCCATGCAGAAGGTCCCGGGTTCGAATCCCACCATCGACAAAAATTTGTACTCGTTTTTCGATTGCAAATATTTCAACGGGTTACTTTCTGGTGTTCTCGTGTTGACCCAGCACCTAAATGGGAAGTATTGTGCCCCTTCTCGCCCATCTGACGAAAGGCAAACTACGGGATGGGCATGCCACGCCACAGGCCACATCAAGCGT
>NW_007379270.1:11877-14719 GCF_000475195.1 Diaphorina citri | reverse complement strand
ACCTGACAGGTACGGCTGAAAAGGTCCGTCTGTCAGGACTACCTGATGAGCACACTCACTATCAGGTAGACATGATCAGGTCTATCTGATAGTGAGTGGCTGGCCTAAGACAGGGAACATCTTGGTGTCCGAGTTTAATGGTTTTGACTTGTGATGACCACAGCACTGGGTTTGTGGCGTTTCCTTGCATAGGCCAAGACTCGAGAAGATTTTTATTGACCGGAAGTTGGGATAATAACTTGCCATTCAACTAAGTCTAGTGTGAACCATTAGACGAGGTATCTCAGGCCACTAAGTCCACATTAGTGCATCAGACAGTGTGCGTGGACCTTAAAGATCTCGTCTTTAAGGTCCGAAAGAAAGACACACTATCACGTCACGTGAGCTGTGGCTACTATCAACGGATTTACCTAGCTACATTATTAAGGGAAAACTTTGAACTACATCTTTCTTACTCCCCATGAGTACACGTAACCTGCCGTGACGTGATGTGATAGTGGTGTGTTTCTACGTTTAAGGTTCACGCACACTTATTCGTCACGTATACGTTCGGTCACCTTAGTTCATATTACTCCATATCTTGTTCAATATTACTTTACAGTCCGTCTCTGTTGTGGATAAGTATGTTTCTACTTCAATATCTCCACTGGTATATCTCCACATCTTTAAAGATTTAAAGATTTGGGTTTTTAAAAGATGAGTGTTCCACCGCCGTTTTTTTTTCGTAGCAATGGAACAACTGCTACATTAGACGCATGTGGCCTGTGTCGTAGCATGTCCATCCCGTAGTATGCCTCTCATCAGATGGGCGAGAAGAGACACAATACTTCCCATTTAGGTGCTGGGTCAACACGAGAACACCAGAAAGTAACCCGTTGAAATATTTGCAATCGAAAAACGAGTACAATTTTTTGTCGATGGTGGGATTCGAACCCGGGACCTTCTGCAAGGCAAGCAAGCGTGTTACCACTGGACCAACCGCGTATAATTCACTAAGTTCCATGTAACAACCAAAGATACCTTATCACACTATTGACGTAATAGAACTAAACGACAGTTCACTCTAAGGTCATTTAAAATTACAATTTACCCGTGAGTGTAGTGGTCAAGACGATTGCCTGGTAAACAGGAGGGCGTGGGTTCAATCCCAGTCGAGGTATGGAATTTTATCCTCAAAATAATTCGAGAATTTCACCAGAATAATTTAGTAGTAGCCTACTGCTGGAGTAAAGGGACTTTTCAGTCCTATGTGAGCAGTATGAATAAGCACTATTATTATTTACCTTCTTCTGCGATCTCGCCATCTTCTTCTTCGGCATCAGGCAGTGTAGGTCCCGTATTGGCAATAGTAATGGCTATGTCATCGTCAAAACTGTCTTCGGGTACGATAGGCGTGGCAGAGGGTGAGGGGCTGTTCTTCTTGCGCCCTACTCGCTCGTTCATTTGAGCTCCGAGTAGTCTGTGAAAGAAGGGACAGATTCAGAATGAAATTATCAGCGGTTGTTGTTGCTGCGGCTTCAGCTGTAGCCACATGGTGTTTAATTGGCTCGTCCTGAGGGTGTTTTTATGTACTGGGCTGAGCTAAGCCATTGACGGCCTTTAAGCGTGTAAAGTTGGCGGGAAATTCGAAATTTTAATTTTTTTCCCGCAACTTGTACAATCTGAATTCATTTTTTACTTTTTATCTTTAGTTTGCATGTTTATATTATACTTTTCATTTATATTAGATATGAAAAACAAGCGAATTACAAAGCAAACAAAAATAAATATAAATTAAATTTTAAAAATTTCCGCCGGGACAGCTATCTCACGTCGTCCGAGCTCATCCTAGCCCGGTACATAAACACACCGTCAACCGCAGTCAACCATCGTGAGAACTTGTACTTTATCTTGAAAAGCAGAGTTTGACTATGTCTTCCGTTTAGTTGGGAGACTATGAACAGGGAGGAGAATAGCTAACCCTAACCTGGCAGTTCTTCAAAGGGTTTTCTACTTATACTTACTGAACCCACTTTTGTGGCCGAATACTTAAGAGCACTGACTCTCAACCTGGAAGTGCTGGGTTCGAATCCTGGCCAGGGCGGATATTCTGACTGAACTTTTCCGTTCTTGGATAGGAATGGATGTAAAAGAATGTGACTTGAGATTCTTGAGAAGACCTTGTAGTAATGCAAAAGCGGTACCGAGGTACCTACATTTTTTTTTTTAAGGACTACTTACTGATTGAGTCGACTCCTGAGCTTGCTCTCGCGCCGTTCCGCCACCTTCTTCTCCCAACATAGAGTTCTTTGGAGGCAAGCAGTCTGGTCGGCACGGGATTCACATATCCCTAATACGCCATCGGAGTGAGTGAGTGAGTATTTCCAATCCAGATTTGATAATTATAAAATTAAATAATGCCAAAAAATATCTACCTACAGAATTTCTCACACATTTTTTCAATGCACAAAAAAAGGACTGTTTTTCATAGTAAATATTGTAAGTCTTGGCCTATAAATTTACAAAACTTCAACCTGTTAATGAAATTCTGATGATTAGGCAAGTACATAATTAGTCAAGAACACAATAATTATGTCCAACTTTAGGCCAGTGAGCAGTCCATGTCTCATATTTTTCTTCAAAATGACCTAGGAACCAAGGATCCTTACTTGCTCACCATCAATCCCACGTCCTTCATCTTTTTCCTTCAACACTTACATTTGAGTCCCGAGTGTCTGGCTGTTTCGGAGCTACCCAGAACGGGTCATCATCATCATTATCCACAATTTCACCTTCTTCTTCCTCGGAAGACTGTTTTTCCTGCTCCATGAACATGTCTTCGTTGTTGACTCGAATTTCCAAA
>NW_007379270.1:7720-11109 GCF_000475195.1 Diaphorina citri | reverse complement strand
GTAAATGCAGTTTTTTTGTGTTATTATGTCACAACTTTGGTGCTCACTGCAGCATTGTAGGATTTTCCCAATATCTCAATAATCCTAAAATCCAATGTTTACCTACCATGCTGGCACCGGTCGCTATGCGCATTTATATGTCATAGCTACTCATTTTCCTCACGAGGCTGAGTGGGCCCCGCAACAGCCAGTCACGGAATCAATCATTTCTTGACCCCACCGGGAATCGAACCCGGGTCTCCCGCGGGCTAGGCGAGCGCAGTGACCACTACGCCATGGGAGCTGACATCTACAAATCTACATATTCTAAATGCCTATTTGGTAATGTATTCCTCATCAGAAGGGCAATGAAAGGAAAAATACCTACTCTCAATTAGGTGCTGGGTCAATATAAGAACACCAGAAGATAGCCTGCTGAAAATATTTGCAGTAAAAAAAAACTCGTACAATTTTTTCTTCAATAATAGACAATTGGATATCAAACCAAGGATTTTCTCAGCACGGTAAACCACAGCATTGATCTCTTACCTCCATAGTTGGGGTTGCCAAACGTGCGATAATACTCGCTCGACCGTTCCGCCCGTAGGATTTTCCCAATATCTCAATAATCCTAAAATCCAATGTTTACCTACCATGCTGGCACCGGTCGCTATGCGCATTATATTACATAGCTACTCATTTTCCTCACGAGGCTGAGTGGGCCCCGCAACAGCCAGTCACGGTATCAATCATTTGCATGATACAAATTTCTTGACCCCGCCGGGAATCGAACCCGGGTCTCCCGCGTGCAAGGCGACCGCAGTGACCACTACGCCATGAGAGCTGACGGGATGAAATTACACAACTATAGTCGGAAGAAATTACGTACTACATATCACAGTGATATACTTAGCCCTGTTGCATAGCACCCTAATTTTGTCTGGCTGGGGGACGTTAAACAGGGAGTAGACCAGCTTAGTCTGGCTGGGGGACTTTAAACAGGGAGGGTAGATACCAGCCTGAAATTTCCCTTGCTGAAAAAAGGTTAAGTCCGAAGGGCATCCGCTCGTAAAATTTTTGTAGCCAAAACCAAATCACAGGCTAATTGAGAGGCTGACGAAAAACGCCGACCCCGTCTGAACACGGGAAAAGGCGAAGAAAAAGAGAAAGAGAGTGACTTTCATTATAAGTCTTTAGACCTGGGGGTGCCCACATGGTCTTCTTGTCAAAATTTGTCAATCCCAGGGTTCGAACCAAGACCCGTACTTACTCCGAGCTATCCACCGTGTCCAGACTCATCTTCATATTCTTAATGAAGATTCTCTTCCTGTCCAACTCCTGACGTAGCTTGCACAACCTCGCTTCTGCCTCTGCCTTATCCAACTCGTTCGTACAATCACCACCAGGGGCGCTCGAGTTGTTTTTGTACAAGGAATCACCGTTAGTCGCGCTGCTGTTGTTTCTGTACAGTGAATCGCCGTTAGGGGCGCTGTTGTTTTTGTACACAGAATCACCGTTGGGGGCGCTGTTGTAGAAGTTGGTCCCGTTGTACAGCGTGTTTTCGATGTTGCTGAGAACGGTGGTGGACGATTGCTTGTTTTGGACGCAACTGTGGAAGGGTCAAAGAGGGAAGTTGGTCATAAAAGAATGGAAAAGCCTCGACTTAAAGCGGTTTAACTTCACTGTATAACTGTTAAGGTGTAAAATTTAGACTCTAAATGAAGGGATTTTCTCTCCGTTCGGCCACAAGCTACCACCTACCCACATTAAAGCTTTTCCGTACACAAAAAGCGCACTCTGAGGCTTAGGTGTAGGAGCAAACAGCCCTAAGAGTAGGGTCAAGCTTCTACGAATCTACTTCCATTACCCGTAACCTGGCGAAGAGAGAAGGAAGACAGGATAGGAGAAAGCCAGCCGTTCCGAGAATAGGATTATTGAGATATTGGGAAAAATCCTACAATGCTGCAGTGAGCACCAAAGTTGTGATATAATAACACAAAGAAACTGCATTTAAGCTTATATTCTACGAGTACTTACATTAACCGTAACCAGGCGAAGAGAGAAGGAAGACAGGATAGGAGAGAGCCAGCCGAACCTTACCTGTTAGGGAGATACCCTCTGGAATATGCTGGTGGTACTGGAGTAGAGGGGACTGAAGAGGGGAGCTTCTTTTTCCGCGACAGAGAGAGGAGGTCGGCTGACGAGATTTTGGCTGAGATCTGAAGAGGACGAAAAAAAGTGGTTGTGTGGAAGAGCTCATTTTTGATAATCCTGTCAAGTTGTTATCTTTTTTTTAGAAAAATAATATTATTAGATAGGTAATTGACTTCTTTTTTTAGAGGTAGATATCTTCTTAGGCAGACTTCTTCCCTTTAACGAGACTTCTTCCCTTTAACGTGTGGAGTGTGGAGATGACAGATATACAAAATAGTGGAGATCACAAAAATACCACTTCAAGGACTTTCTCGAGGGAGTTTTCATGTTTTCGTTTTTATCTTTAGTTGTGGGAAACTTTGTTCAAACTGTCCAAAACCGGTCTTACCAACCGCTTAATACTTACGACAAATTTGGACTCATTTACCACAAATTTTAACTTACTTAGGTATGACAAATTTAGCCTTATTTACCACAAATTTTCATTTACTTACCATATTATTGTCATGGAGGTTTTCACCATTCAGTTTCAGATCTTTGGATTTTGCTGACGTCAGTGAGTTGTTGTTTATGTGCTCCTGAAAATGATAAAATGGAAATCTGAACATTAAATCTATGACGGAATAATCTATAGGACATTATTTCGAGAATTTCGCCAGTGGCATATCCTTTTAAAGGTTCAGAGGATACGATTCACTTGTGCAAACCGGCTTGCACAAGCCAGTTTGTGTAAATGACTTGAGCGTGTAAACCTACCTCCAGCCTATTTAGCTTGGGGGGTAGCGCGCCTGCCTTGTAAGTGCTAGGCCGTGGGTTCGATTCCCGTCCGGGGCGAACTTTACCTAAACAGATGGGGTTCGTTCTCAAAACGGCTGACTTTCCCCTCTTTTGTCCTTCTTCAATTTCGGGGCGATAAGAAATCCGTTGTTACAATTCTCTCTGTCAAACATTTAAACCTCTTTCTCAAGAATTTAGAATTCATCTGAAGTAGATAACTAACTTGTTAGGCGATTGGCACGCGGCGATCGACCGAATAATCAATAAATCAAACAATGTCTCAATTCTTATTGTTCATAGAACCCGCAATTCCGTAATATCAGCCCCCAAGTCCAGCTCCACACAACAAACTCTTTGTAATTTGTCATTATTGCTCAAATTGAGTCCACGATAAAAAAAAAAAAAAAAAAAAAAAAAAAAAAAAAAAAAAAAAACACAAACAAAAAAATCCAAAAAAGTGAAAAAAAACCAAAAAAACA
>NW_007379270.1:5840-7407 GCF_000475195.1 Diaphorina citri | reverse complement strand
TAGTCATTACTCATTGGGCTAAGAATGAAAAGCATAATCTATCCATATAAAAATAATATGTTATGTAGGTACATATAAAGCAAGATAAAGATAGGCTTTCCACGTTTTCAATGAGTCTACTGTCCGCATCTGCAAAATTACTTCACTTGAGAAACTTTCTTGAGAGAGGGAGAGAGAGAGAGAGAGAGAGAGAGAGAGAGAGAGAGAGAGAGAGAGAGAGAGGGGGGAGAGAGAGGGAGAGAGAGAGAGGGGGGAGAGAGAGAGAGGTGGCTGGTTAGCAGCAAAACGACGTAAAGTGTCCGCATTGAAATTTCCAACCTAGTGGAGTCGAAATTTTAATCGAGCAGTCTGGAAATGTGAAAGAAGATGAGAGGAAGTGGAGGAGGAAAATATGGACGAGGAAAAGAAGGAGAAGGAGAAGACGATTAAGGAAGAGGAGAAAGGGAAAAAAGAAGGAGGGGAAGGAAAAGAACTTGAAAAAAGAAGGAGGGGAGGACGAGGAGGAAGAAGATGAGAAAAATGAGGAGAAGGAGAAGGAAAAGAAGGAGGAGGAGGAGGAGGAGAATACATATTATGTATGGGTTTTACATGTTTACAGCTTCCCCTTTTGAAAACCTCACTCCCAATCGGGTGACTGGGTTCCGGCACTCTAATATTGAGCTCTATATCGGTAAGCTCGATACTATAATATACCATTCCAACAGCCTAAATCAGGGGAAGTAACAAAATAATAGAGTTCTTCCACCCTAAACTTGTGGCACCCTGTCACCATTTTTTTCTCAGTGCGGCCACTCACCCTCAGACTGTCTGACCGAACGTGTGTGGTGCAAAAAGCTTTCAACTGCAGGTATCTCAGACGCGAGACGGTCTGAAGACTGAAATAAGGAACTTTTTCCGCCACACACGTATGAGCGTGAGTGGTCCCGGCCTTAGAGGTCCTTTCGCCTCGAATAGAAAGGTCCCACAGGAACCGCCACTGGTACGAATGCACATATTCACTGTGATAATGATACCAACATACATCTTACAACATCACTAGATCGCTACTTCTACTGCACTGTGCCCTGCCCAATGCAAACTAATAAGCACTGCAGTCATTAATGTGTTGCCTGCGAGGGATCTTTGCTCGGGACATTTGATGTGACGTCATCGCCTACGGGAGCGTATGCCGTGACGTCAAAGTCTACGAATTACCGGTATTTTTTAAATCGATTTATCTCGGGATCTAGGAGTCGTAGAAGAAAAAGAAAAATTCCGTTGGTCCTCATTTTTCCTGGTCTATGACTTTGAAACATCACTCAAGTAAGCGCAACTGATCTATTGTCCAATTTTGAGGCTGAAAACTTCGTCCCTCTCTCAATGCTCTCCCCATACTCTCATCCTACCTCCTGTAGGCTGTTCATTTACTCGGAGATCATAAGATGGCTTCGTTTCACCTCAATTAATGGAATTCAAATAGAATTGACCTCGGCTTGACATCTCTATAAATTTGCCATTAGAGAGATTCCACTCTCTATAGATTCTCTAATATCCTCTATGTATAACTTATACAGGGTGTTTTTATCGG
>NW_007379270.1:4839-5693 GCF_000475195.1 Diaphorina citri | reverse complement strand
GGGAGAGAGAGAGAGAGAGAGAGAGAGAGAGGGAGGGAGAGAGTTATGGTATGGGCCTAAAGACTGACAGGTCTGTATTTTTGTGGTTTTTTAGACTTATCTCTGAGTCTCTGACACGAAGCCCAAGTTAGGAAAATGACCCAGAGAACCTTGTTGGAAATGATGAGATCTACCTACTCATACCCTGAGCCGTTGTCCGTATTTTTCTGGCGCACCCTGTATACCTATCCTTGCCTTGAGATATCAGGATATCACATTAGTGTGAGAAGATTAGGTACACTAACGAGTTATGCAGATTGTGTCTCGTCTAAACTTTTCACTCAAAATGAAGATCAGGGGGTTTGTTTCACGAACAACTCTGCATTCTCCTCAACTTTTTACATCACTCGAAGAAATAGACCTCCTCTGTGGCCGAGTGGTGAACAGCACTGACTCTCAACCTCAACCTCAAGGTGCTGGATTCCAATACCGGCTAGGGCAGATTTTTTTTTTTAAATCCAAAAATTCCGCTCATAGAAAATATTGACGTAAATACCTAGTGAGGACTGGGGACACCATCAGACTTAAACTACAATACCTAAACAAGAAGCTCTCTCGCCAGCCTAGTTAGCTTAGTTGGTAGTGCGTCTGCCTTGTAAGCGCTAGGCCGCGGGTTCGATTCCCGCCCGGGGCGGATTTTATCCTGATGGGATAATGTTCGTTCTCGGAAACGGCTGGCTTTCTCCTATCCTGTCTTCCTTCTCTCCTCGATTTCGGGACGATAAGACCATAGCAGTTAAAGTTCCCTCTGTCAAACCTCTTAAAAAAAAAAAAAAAAAAAAAAAAAAAAAAAAAAAAAAAAAAAAACAAAAAAA
>NW_007379270.1:1994-3444 GCF_000475195.1 Diaphorina citri | reverse complement strand
GACCCCCCACCCCCCCCCCCCACACACACCCCCTTCGTCAATTGACTTAAGAACCAGGGAGCTCTTAAGGTGAAAACTCGAGGGGGAGAAAAAGTATAAGGTGGTACGCCGCGCCGCTACGAGCTTTATTGCTCAAGGGCAGCGATTCCCAAACAGTGCTGGAAGGATTTTCAGCCCCCCCCGGAAATGCGTCTGGTAAAGTTGAGTCACATAAAATATGGTAAAGGGGCCGCGGAGCGTTCACAATTAAAAAACGGGGGCCGCGCAGAGAAAAAGTTTGGGAACTGCTGCTCGAGGGCAATTGGGCAGTCTAGTGTAGGACTCTAGGGTCAGGCAAACTTGCAGGTAAGTTCAATTCGCAAGTTATTGCCTCGCGGACATGCCTATATAGGTAATAAGTTTCAACATGCTCTCTCATCTCTGCATGATTTCTTTGCATGTTGGTTTCCAATGTGCCCATGGGTAAAACTAATAATACCTAGCGGTTTTAGTGCACTTGTTTCAGCATTTGTTAAATATGAAGCATACTAGACTGAGTAGTTCAGTGAACCCTAGATAAAAAAAGACCCCCTAGCCTAGAGAACCCCTAAAACTTGTAAGGGTCCAAAATCTAATGGACAAATTTAAAATTCTACACCGTTCGGAAACAAAATCGTCGGTTAAAACAAGGACTTGTTTCGCAACAATCTTAGTAGGTAGGTATAATGAAATAAATGCATAAAACATGGAAATATCAAACTCATGTTGAACTAAATAAAAATCTGGTGTGAACATCACACGACTTTCCTTATCCTATTGAATGATGCTTATTTGAGTGTTCTTTTACCCTAACTTTTACAATATCTCTAACCGTTTTGTCGCTATAGCTGAAAACCGCCAAAAAACGGTCGAAATCTGTCCAAAAGCGGTAAAAATACCGCCAAGCGCAGCAACCATCTCAAACAAACGTTTTGTGTTGCATCCTTGTCACATTAGTGAACCACATACCAAATTTCAAGTTTCTAGCTTATACCGTTCCCGAGATATTGTTAAATTACACCAAAAACCGCCAAAAAGCGGTAAAATGCCGCCAACCGTTGCACCGATCCTAACCAAAAGTTTCGTGTCGCATCCTTGTCACATTTGACAGCTACATACCAAATTTCAAGTCTCTACCTCTTACCGTTCTCGAGATATTTTGTTTACAGACACACGGACACACAGACACAGACACGGACCAATGGCTGAAACTTTGGATTTAAGCTCTAGGGACCTCAAAACGTGTTTTGGCACTAAAAACTGACCATCGAAAATTTGACCCGATTACATTACTTTCCTTCCTATAGGATAAAAGTAAAAAATGGTGTTTTGGATTATTATTCTGAAATCCAATTTTATCTAGTGTAAGAGGCCCTGATAACTTTGGGGGGGCTTAAGCCCCCCAAGCCCCCCCCTATCGCCGCCTATGCCT
>NW_007379270.1:0-1199 GCF_000475195.1 Diaphorina citri | reverse complement strand
AAAAAAAAAAAAAAAAACGGAATCAGAAAAAAAAGTACTCTTAGTAATAATATGTATACCTATATGTGTATATAAAAAATAGTATATTAAAATTCTCACGATTTTATAAACTTGGCTAAACTTTGTTACGTGAACAACAGTTTACTGGATTGCTGGGCACTGTGTTAAATTGGTATGTAAATCATGAGTGGTATGTATGTACGTGAGACGTGATGGAATTCGAAAAACTTTCAGCAAGAAGAACATGAACATCGGATTTCGAAATGAAGACGTAAGCGCCAGGCCTTGGGTTCGATTTCCGCCCGGGGCGGATTTTATCCTGAAGAGATACTGTTCGTTCTCGGAACAGCTGGCTTTCTCCTATCCTGTCTTCCTTCTCTCTTCGATTTCGGGGCGATAAGACCCTAGCAGTTACAGTTTCCTCTGTCAAAAGAATATGTTAAGGCGGTCTCTTCCTGATCCCTAAGAATATGATCTTTCACAATAATTATAAATTCCTCATTCCTGTATTAAAAGTATTCATTCATATTGGACACATATACTCATAGATAGGAACATGGTAAGTAGGAGTATTGGGAGATTAGTACAAAGAGAAGTGTTGGAAAATTTCAAAGCTACAAGAACAGCAGAAATATGATCTTTCACAATAATTTTTCATTCAGTTCCTCTATTATAATTATTCATTCATATTGGACACACATAATCAAAGAATTCATTGATAAATATGAACATAGTACGTAGGAGTAGAAATAGGTATTAGGAGATTAGTACAAAGAGAAGTGTTGGAAAATTTCAAAGCTACAAGAACAGCAGAAATATGATCTTTCACAATGATTTTTCATTCAGTTCCTCTATTATAATTATTCATTCATATTGGACACACATAATCAAAGAATTCATTGATAAATATGAACATAGTACGTAGGAGTAGAAGCAGGTATTAGGAGATTAGTACAAAGAGAAGTGTTGGGTCTGTGGGCCCCGGTGCCCCACGTAACAGCCTCATCTGGGCATAGAAGCTGTGGAACTAACCACACATGTGCCAGGAGTTACAGCGGTCCCTAAACTACTGACCCCCTGGGGCCACGAAGTGAGTTTAAACTCCGTTTAACTCTCGGATTAATCTGATTGGTTGTTTTTTAAAAAATCCAAAAATTTTAGCCAATCACATAGCTTAATCCGAGAGTTAAACAGTACTG
>NW_007379269.1:12596-60825 GCF_000475195.1 Diaphorina citri | reverse complement strand
AAAATTCCTCTACTGAAAGACATCAAGTTCTGCTGAAGTAATCTAGTTTAAGATTCGTGACGTTTAGCAAACTGGTTTTAACCTCGCCAATGTCTGATTCATTGCTTCTTCCAAGACATTCGATTCGTTGCAAACTTTTAATATACGAGTATGTCTTGCAAAGAAACAAATTTATAATGAAAACATTGAAAACGATTCCATCTATACCTAAATATGTATTTTCCAGCTTATACAGAAATATTTCCAAAAAATACCAAGTTGAATCCTCGAAATATTCTTGAAGAAACGAAATTTGGGTAGGTACAGAAACAGAAAACAAAAAACCTGCGTTTTTTTTTTTTTTTACTTCGACTCGAACCATCAACCTCTTAGTTTCTTCTTTTTCTTTTTCTTGACAATAAAATTGCTCATCACCCAGCCTCATCACGATTGACTCCGCGTTGCTTAACTTAAGTTACTTCAGTCTGATTGGCGGATAATCTAGCCGTCATCATCAGTTGATATTCAGCCAGAGGCGATAGCATGTTGAACCAGTTCCCATTGGATGACTGAAGTGAAGCAACATCACTAAAGGCCTTAATAGCAGTTCTATCAATAGTGGCTGAACCCTCATTGAAAAAAAAAATCCCCCAAAACTCAGTTTTTTTTTTTGGTTTCAGAGCTCATTTGTGTGAGAAAATGTGAAAAAAATCCCCCAAAAACTAGTTTTTTTGGTTTTTTGGCTTTATGGTTTTCTGGACAAAATTTGCACCACCATTTTCGTGTTCCTGGTAAAAAGACCTTTAATTTGATATATAGGTCGACCAGGTTTGGATAAGTCCTTCTATGGGGACAGACAGACCGACAGACAGACAGACCGACAGAAGACACCGAAGCGAATACAATAGTCCGTCCACTATACCTTTTATTATTACTATTGTAATTTAATAAAGGAAGGACGGACTAAAAACTAACTGGCCTGGCGCATTTAAAAGCGGGCAGAAAGAAGAAGAAGAAGAAGAAGAAGAAGAAGAAGAAGAAGAAGAAGAAGAAGAAGAAGAAGAAGAAGAAGAAGAAAAAGATTTTTTGATGAAGAGATTTGATAGAGGGAACTGCAACTGCCTAGGCCTTATCGTCCGGAAAGCGAAGGGAGGCGAAAGGCAGCCGTTCCGAGAACGAACCTTTTATCTGTTTGGGATAAAATCCGCCCAGGGCAGGAATCGAACCCGTGACCTAGTCTTTACAAGTCAGACGCACTATCTTCCAAGCTAGCCAGGCTGATGCTGTAAATCACCCAGAACTCTATAATCAGCAAATCATCTATGAACCTCTATGATACAAGAGGACCGAGACGTTCTTCAGTTTCAAGATATAAGAAATTTCGATTTAAGAAATTTCAAGATATAAGGATTTTCGTTCATGTTTTATAGTGTAGCGCTGAACTTTAAAGCCGTTTTTAACGGAATTCCGTTAGTTTTAGAGGTCCGACGATGTTTTCAAACGATTGATCAAGAAGAAGAAGAAGAAGAAGAAGAAGAAGAAGAAGAAGAAGAAGAAGAAGAAGAAGGAGAATAAAAGAAGACCAATATTAAAGAATCTGAGAAAGAAAAGAAGAAGAAGAAGAAGAAGAAGAAGAAGAAGAAGAAGAAGAAGAAGAAGAAGAAAAATAAAGAAGTTTGAGAAAGAAGAAGGAGAAGCGGTTAGTAGATCATTATCACAAAATGTAGAAAGAGAGACAATCGATCAAATTCTCGTCAGATCATGTGAATATGTATGTCTCCTCATTAGATACGAAGTCAGGTTGGACATACTACGAGATAGCATGACCCTGGCATACTCGGAGACCAGACGTAAAGGTATGCAGGAGAATATAATCTCTCTTATTTTGAATAAATTTATACGGGCATCTTATTACTCACTGATCTATAATGTCCTTACCATGTAGAAATAAGTAGAAGTAGGTACTTTGAAGTGTCCACAATACTAATCTTGTTGTATTACTGTACTTTTTGCAAGCCAACCTCAGTGGTGTAGTGGTTAGCACGGTGGACTTTGAATCTGGAGGTTGGTGGTTCGAGTCCAAGTCGTGTCAGAAAATTTAGCGTAGTGCATTAAGCAGGGAACGACATTTGTGACAAGCATTTATGGCTTAACACAATTAAAATTCCTTTACTTTGTAGTTAGATTTTGTTTCATAGAGGTTTTAACGTCACTATAACTGCGAAGGGGTTTACCGACGCGACAGGGGTTTCGCCGTCCACTCGGGGGGAAGGACTCTTTTTCTAAAGGCAATGTGTCCACATAGTGTAAGTGTACCATTTATTCGCCCACCTAAAAAACTTACCATTTATTGGCCCACCTGTACCATACGCCACATAAGTCTGATCTGGACGAACTTTTTCAAGATCCAATTTCATCAAAAGAAAGGGCTTAAAGACTGCTATCGAACCAGTGCTATTCAAAAATTGTAGTCATAAAAACAAAAATTAGAAAAATAAATGTGGGCAGGTGGGCCAATAAATGGTACGTTTTTTAGGTGGGCGAATAAATGGTACACTTACCCTACATCTTCTTAAAGTTCTATATACACAGACTTCTGTGAGAGTTTCTAATAGTGTACAATTGTACATGATAGTACAAGAGTGTTATTCTGGAACAACAGTGTGTTACATGACAATAAAACACGAGACAATGTAATAAATAAAGCAGAAACAATATAATCACCTCTCTATAAATAATCCACTTTATGTACAGGATGTAAATAATCCACTTCGTATACTGGGTGAAAATACTTACTTACTTCCCGTGTCCGTAAAAGTCAATGTCAAATATTGAGGGTGAAAATAATCGGTTTTATTTCCTATCAATGAAACAACTACTACATTAGACTCGTGTAGTCTGTGTCGTAGCGTGCACATCCCAGATGGACGAGAAGAGACACGGTACTTCTTAGGTACAGGGTCAACACAAGAACATCAGAAAGAAACCCTTTAAAACATTTGAAACATTTCGTTCTCGGAGGCTGGCTTTCTCCTATTCTGTCTTCCTTCTCTCTTCGATTTCGGGACGATAAGACCATAGCAGTTACAGTTCCCTCTACCAAACCTCTTGAGAAAAAATCAATATTTGTACAAATACAAATACCTACCTACTCAGTACCCCCATCATTGCAATACCAATAAGAGATTACTACATATTCTTTCAATTATTTCATAGAGAGATGTATATGTGAACTCAATCTTCAATCAGTTGGTTCACCGATTGTTACTCCAACGCAACGTATTCTGCTTGGTACTAAAAAAATCTCGGTACAATTCTAATAACTTTCATTACACATCAAACTTTTACACTTCTAGATGACTAGGATCTGCCCACCTCTGTGGCCGCGAGTGGTTAAGAGCACTCACTCTTAGTTCAGAGATGCTGGGGTCCAATCCCGGCCGGTAAGCGACCGATATTGGGGCGAAAGGAACACCAAAAGATCACGACTTTACTTCATTCATTTTATCATTCGTTATAGTCGGTGAATATGTTGAGATGTCCAAGAAAAGTAGGTAATTATAATTACAAGCCACAGTAGTAGTAAAAAAAGGTAATTATACCTATAAGTACGTACCACGTACCAGGGTATCTATTTATCTAACTTACCAATATTTACTGACAGGAAACTCCGGATTTAGTGAGGTGTAAAAACGGTAGATATAGAACTTCAAGTTACGTAGGTATAGAAACATGATCTAGTAAGTTAGCTAGTATCAGTACCTATGTAACCTAGGTACATATATGTATAGGAATCCAGGAGAATAAATTTAAGTTGGGTATTTTAAAAGTGACTAATGACTAGAACAGATTAAGAGAGTGTGAGAGAAAGACACATTTTTTTGCATTCTTATCTTAATTCTAAAAATAAAAAAAAAATGTAATACCTATAAAAATTGATTTTAAAGGAATTTTAATTCCTTGTTTAGACTGCGAGAGTAAAGGGACTTTTCAGTCCTATGCTGGTAGTATAAACAAGGTATATTCTATTCTATTCTATTCTAAACACACTGACATTGACCTCCAGTACCACAGTAACATTGATCTACATGTTATTCAATGTTTATCTTTAGTATGGACAATGTCCGAATATCTCTGAGCGAAACTGAATGAAGGTTACCTATCAAACATCTAGGTAGGTGTATTGAATATCCAAACAAGTAGCTAGTCTAAATGGAAACTGTCCAAAATGAACCCAGCAGGGGGCCTTATTATTATCACAATTGAGAGTTGAGGGAAACTATAACAATCAGAGTCTTTGTCCCTCACTGGATTATTTGCACCCCCATTCTCGAGAAAATATTAGAAACATTCCTACGATTTTCCCCATTTATCCATGCAGGTTTCGCATTTAGACGGGTCCCACTTAGACAGGTTTGACTGTATTAAAAACAGTGAAGATAAAGATATAACTATTAGTAATTTTACAGAGTTATAGAGCTATAGAGGAATATGCATAATGTCAAACATTATGTTAAATGACTCGGGTTCATGTTCAGAAGTTCAGGTGTAACTTATACGATGGCCAATGCTTGGAACATGAACTTCCAACACTTCATTTATGAAATACATAGATAAATAATGGGTATGAACATAGTTAAAAAAAAAAATCTACACGCAATAATTTTAAGTTATTATTTTTAACCTCAAGGTTTGGCGAAGATAAAGATCTTCTTTTTTTTTCGAAAGGGAATTTGTCGAAACAGACACAAATAATGACAAATTTCAATTCAATTTGTAATGTTACCAAATTGCGTCCGCCCGCATACCTCCCTATTGATTTTGCAATATCTTATCTTTAATATGATACCTCTATGATGAATGATGATATAGGTATGAAGTAAATAATGATATGGACTTATGAAGCAGCTGCTGTGAAGATGTGTCCGAGAGATTAGTATTATTATTAGGTTTGTACCTAACAAAACCAATAAAAGAAAGAGTAATAAGGTGTAGTTGGGTAGGACACATTCTTTGCTCAACACACAATTAAATAATACATACAATTTCACAAAGATTCCTAGAGAGGTATTCCATTTTGGGACGATAAGACCTCTGGAGTTACTTTTCCCTCTATCAAAACTTATTAAATACATTACTTTCCTTCCTATAGGATAAGGAAAGTAAAAAGAAGAAGAATATTTTGACTGGACTATCTGATTGGAGGGTGATCGAAGTCGTCCTAATATGAAATCGCGATGGTGTTCAATAAAATTTACAAGAGGAAAAACTATTTTTAAATTTAAAATTGAGTTCATTGACGTGAAACTGGTTTTTCTTGTTTATCAATTTTCTTACCTACCTACCTCTGTATATTTATAGGTACCCACCTATCTTGTTCGTAAATAAGTTGTCTCCAGTGACGTGCATGGCATGAGAAAATTTGCCTCTTTTAGACTCCTATGTATAATTCAATAAAATTTGCTTAAAGTTGAAGGGAAGTAGGAGAAAAGTTGAGGTGAAAATGCCGAAAAACCATGAAATTCCGTTTCGTGTTAATAAGTATACCTAGGCCGGGCGGCGCTTCGAACTCTTGACGTTCGCGCGCCTCCCGGCACGCTTGATTTACATCAGTCCTCAATTATTTACATCAGTCTCATTTTGATCTTTTATACTTTTTAGTCCGTCCTTCCTTTATTTATTTACAATAGTAATAATAAAAGGTATAGGAACGGACTATTGTATTCGCTTCGGTGTCGTCTGTGTGTCTGACCCCATACAAGGACTTATCCAAACCTGGTCGACCTATATATCAAATTAAAGGTCTTTTTACGAGGAACACCAAAGTGGTGGTGCAAATTTTGTCCAGAAAACCAAAAAGCCAGAAAAAAAAACAAACAAAAAAAAACTGATTTATGTACATTATTCTTCTTCTTTTCCTGCACCTTTTCCCTTTATCCTCGTTTATCCTACCCCTCCATACCCTCCTATCTAACGCATCTTCCCTCTCTCTCAACTCTTCCTCAAACTTATTTATCCCTAGCTCCACCCCTGGTTCAAAGGTAATCTGTGTTATACTTATAGGTATTTTTGCAAATTAATAAAGTTTTTGATGAGTTGTTTTCTCGAGTGGTTTTATTTTCTCAGCACTCGGACATCGTAAAATTTCCTCATGCTCAACAACAGAGTGTAAAAAAAAAAAAAAAAAAAAAAAAAAAAAAACCGTCAGCTAAGTTATAGTTTGAAAGGTAGAGCGAGTAGCGCGTCTGTTTTGTAAGCTCTAGGACGCGGGTTCCATTCCTGTCAGGGGTTTCATCCTAGGAGCAGATGAAAACTGCATCAGTGAGATCTTTGCTGTGATCTTTCAAGTGATGGCATAGGCATTTATAAAGAACTCAAAATTGCGTATATAGGAGCTTAGGCACATAAGGTACCTACTGATGGCCTTAGAAGGTGCAAGTTGATTGACGATAATAGGTTAGGTAATTAATAATTATAGGTCATTTTTGTAATGATCTAATGATAAATACCTCCCTACCTCTAAACATCCACTAGAAATTCCTTTATCTAGGTTGGTGGAAGCCAAAATTCCTTTAGATTGCCAAGAAGTATGAAATAAGAGCAGTAGAAGAATTAACAATAGAACTTTCAATCTATCTTCACCTTGATCTCTAAATAGTATAGATACCTACCTAAGTACCTAACATTGCATAGGTGTGTAGCTATAGTTCAATTTATGAAAGAAGTCAGTCAGGGAAAAAATCCTTTATTTCCAAATTATACTGCACGTTCCATATACATAATCTATCTGATCATCATAAAGGAAAGACACTCCAAATATAAGGAAGAGCTCCTCTAGGAGAACCCTGTCACTTAAAAGAAAGCCATAAAATATATATTATATATAAATGTGATGGCCAAAGATTCCTGCCCGGGGCGGATTTTATCCTAAACAGATAAGCAACTCTCTAGCTCTTACCGTTCTCGAGATATTTTGTTTACAGACAGACACACACACGGACCAATGGCTGAAACTGTGGATTTAGGCTTTAGGGACCTCAAAACGTGTTTTGACACTAAAAACTGACCATCGAAAATTTGACCCGATTACATTAGGTAGGTACTTTCCTTCCTATAGGATAAGGAAAGTAAAAAGTACCGGAAGATTTGGCAAGAGAGAAAGGAAAAATTGAATAACTCTGGGCCTGGCAGTCGGATCGAGCTCAATCTTGTACCTTATATAGTACTACATTTTTTAAGGCCTTTGATATCATGTAGATGATGTATCAAAAGTTGGGGATTCCTATATATGATTTTAAAGTTGGCTTCCCACAAAATTCCAAGTTTCCAAATTCACCCGATCAAAAATGAAGGTGGGGGGACTTTATGAACACACACTGTACCTCTATGTAGGTAGAAAATCATCAAGTTGAAATTTAAGAGAAAAAAAGATACCTACCTATCATAGGAAATCTTCTCAGTTTGTTTGAAGTTTATAGCTCCTCCGGGTGTCCAACAAAAACCGAAACCCCCTAGGTATCAATTTGTAATTTTGTAGGTACAAATTTTTGACTAATTAGGTACTTATCTTAGAGTTCTGTGGGACCAGTCAGTCCTCTTTGGCTATCTAGTCTTTCTTTTCCGCCCAAAGCTCCAAAGCTAATATTAGACAAGTAGGTATCATTATTATTAATAGGTAATATCTTTGGCTATCTAGTCTTTCTTTTCCGCCCAAAGCTCCAAAGCTAATATTAGACAAGTAGGTATCATTATTATTAATAGGTAATATAATTATAATATTGGATATCATTATCAGAAATATTGAACTGGCTATGTTTGAACCAATATTCACCCATACATCGGCATCGGTCATTAGCATGATTGTATAACACATCCTGTCTAGTCAGTGGTGTAAAGCTAATAGGTAACAGGTGTAGAGCCCTGTGCCCAGAGCTCATGGGCACACCCTATAATGCCTAAAAAAAAAAAATCTGGTGTTAACATCACACGACTTTCCTTATCCTATATTGAATTATGCTTTTTTAGTATTATTTTACCCTAACTTTTACCATATCTCTAACCGTTTAGTCGGTATAGCTGAAAACCGCCAAAAAACGGTCGAAATCTGTCCAAAAGCGGTCATAATACCGCCAAGGGCAGCACCTATCTCAACTAAACGTTTTCTGTCGCATCCTTGTCATATTTGACAGCTACAAACAAAATTTCAAGTCGCTAGCTCTTACCGTTCTCGAGATATTTTGTTTACAGACAGACAGACACACAGACAGATAGACAGACACACACACGGACCAATAGCTGAAACTTTGGATTTAGGCTCTTGGGACCTCAAAACGTGTTTTGGCATCAAAAACTGACCATCGAAAATTTGACCCGATTACATTACTAATCATCCCAGCTTAACTCCGTACACAAAAAATCTGGTGTGAACATCACACGACTTTCCTTATCCTGTTGGATGATGCTTATTTGAGATGTGTTGCCAGACCTTTGTTGTTGCCATACATTTTACTTCACTGTTCTAGCCGAATTCAAAGGAAAAAGAAAATTTCACGCTTACATTGGACTGGTGACACCAAACTGGTTTTCAAGGCCTTTCTTTGTCTAAGATGTTTAACGTCACTGTATAACTGCTATTTTTACTTTCCTTATCCTATAGGAAGGAAAGGAATGTAATCGGGTCAAAATTTCGATGGTCAGTTTTTAGTGCCAAAACACGTTTTGAGGTCCCTATAGAGCCTAAATACAAAGGTTCAGCCATTGGTCCGTGTGTGTGTCTGATGTCTGCCTGTCAACAAAATATCTCGATGTACATACCTATATGAATTAATAAATGAACTCAAACTGACCAACCTGACTTCTTTCAAACCTTGGACAGTACCTACTATTGTGCTGTTACATATTCCTTGTTTGGTTTGGTCCATATAGTTTGCATGGTCATTCTTGAAGTGTCTCTGATATAAGAGAGTTGCATCAAGTGACTTTATAAGAATCAAGTGGCTTTGTTATCAAGTGGCGGGTTCTAAGGAAGCGATCTTTGTATACCTACTATCTAAGGATATTTTTCTCATCCCTCCTACTCATCACTTACAGCTTAACTCCGTACACAAAAAATCTGGTGTGAACATCACACGACTTTCCTTATCCTGACGAATATTATCCCAGCAGGATAAAATCCGCCCCGGGCGGGAATCGAACCCGCGGCCTAGCGCTTACAAGGCAGACGCACTACCAAGTAACCTAACTAGGCTGGCGAGATATTATTAAATTACACCAAAAACCACCAAAAAGCGGCCGGAATTGCGCCAAGCGTTGTCGCATCCTTGTCACATTTGACAGCTGCATGCCAAATTTCAAGTCTCTAGCTCTTACCGTTCTCGAGATATTTTGTTGACAGACAGACACACACACGGACCAATGGCTGAACCTTTGTATTTAGGCTCTAGGCTGGCTTTCTCCTATCCTGTCTTCCTTCTCTCTTCGATTTCGGGGCGATAAGACCATAGCAGTTACAGTTCCCTCTGTCAAACATCTTTTTTTTTTTTTTAACTCGAACTCACGCATGGCCCTGCTGTAAAATGTATATAAATTAATAAATGATCTCAAACTGACCAACCTGACTTCTTTCAAACCTCGGACAGTACTATTACGCTGTTACATATTCCTTGTTTGGTTTGGTCCATATAGTTTGCATGGTCATTCTTGAAGTGTCTCTGATATAAGAGAGTTGCATCAAGTGACTTTATAAGAATCAAGTGGCTTTGTTATCAAGTGGTGGGTTCTAAGGAAGCGATCTTTGTATACCTACTATCTAAGGATATTTTTCTCATCCCTCCTACTCATCACTTACAGCTTAACTCCGTACACAAAAAATCTGGTGTGAACATCACACGACTTTCCTTATCCTGTTGGATGATGCTTATTTGAGTGTTCTTTTACCCTAACTTTTACAATATCTCTAACCGTTTTGTCGCTATAGCTGAAAACTGCCAAAAAACGGTCGAAATCTGTCCAAAAGCGGTCAAAATACCGCAAAGCGCAGCAACCATCTCAACCAAACGTTTTGTATTGCATCCTTGTCACATTTGTGAACTACATACCAAATTTCAAGTCTCTAGCTTATAGTCTTATACCGTTCCCGAGATATTGTTAAATTACACCGAAAAAACATTAAGATTTTGAGAGAATTTTCCACAATTCGAAGATTTTGACCTGTAGCTTTCCCAATTTGTTGTAAAGTATGCTTTTCCGAGTCTTTCCACCCTAAATGTGTTATTAAAGTACAATAAACAACAGTCCTTTGTGTAATCCAGATCTCAGACTCTTGTGTTTTCATTTTCTACTTGCGAATACGTCATACATTTCAGTGGGCAATCCACAACACTTTCATTACAAGATTGGTACCTATTGGAATCTAAAAAAATCTCCACTATAAAAAATAATCAATCAAAGCTCTTGATCAGAGGACAGAATAATTGATTCAAAGTGAAATGCAAGATTAGTAAATTTCTATGAGCTACCTACCAGTCCTTGCTGTCCGCCACTGAAAAAGTCTAGCTCCAGTTTCGTTTCCATGTTCACCACACACCCTCCGGCTCTGATCACCTAGTATAATAGATTTATAGCATCGGACAGGATCACATCTCACCTGTAAATCACCCAGAACTCTATAATCAGCAAATCATCTATGAACCTCTATGATACAAGAGGACCGAGACGTTTTTCAGTTTCAAGATATAAGAAATTTCGATTTAAGAAATTTCAAGATATATAAGGATTTTCGTTCTTGTTTTCTAGTGTAGCTGAACTTTAAAGCCGTTTTTAACGGATTTCCGTTAGTTTTAGAGGTCCGACGATGTTTTCAAACGATTCGCTTTTGAAAAGACGAATCCAGATATACCAAAAACTCATTTTCTGAAAATTAGGCCGTTGTTCACTTTTGGAATTGGGCTACTCAATTGGTCTAGACTTCACAGACAGGAATTTCGTAAGAAGACATCATTCATCATTTGGAATTTGGAATTTGGATGAACATACGTTAATTCTATGGGATGTTTGGCTTTGTAATTTTGGATGTACGTGAATTCTAAAGGATAAAGAAATAAATAATATGAGTACCTTTAATTTCCCGGGCACAATTCAACTGAGGCGCTTCTTGAAAATACCCGGGTATTTATAAAAATTGGGTATTTACCCGGGTAAATACCCTTACTCCAAAAATAAGTACCCGGGTATTTACCCATCACTAATCCAGATATACCAAAAACTCATTTTCTGAAAATTAGGCCGTTGTTCACTTTTGGAATTGGGCTACTCATTTGTCTAGACAGGAATTTCGTAAGAAGACATCATTTGGAATTTGGATGAACGTACGTTAATTCTATGGGATGTTTGGCTTTGTTCTTTTGGATGTACGTGAATTCTAAAGGATAAAGAAATAAATAATATGAGTAGGTAACTATAGGTATATTCATTAGATTAGAGATTAGGTTATTCATTAATTCACCATAGGTCAAAGGACAGCCAAGAATGTGAAATCAATCGCCTTGGTCAAAACTTTTTGTGAAGTTTAGTAAAAAAAAAAAACACAATTAAAATTCCTTTACTTTGTAGTTAGATTTTGTTTCATAGAGGTTTTAACGTCACTATAACTGCGAAGGGGTTTACCGACGCGACAGGGGTTTCGCCGTCCACTCGGGGGGAAGGACTCTTTTTCTAAAGGCAATGTGTCCACACATAACCAACGCTGTCGATCGATTGAAACCGTATACTGCCTCGACTCCATAGATTCATCTCTTCACCTCGTCGATCGACGCGATGGCGCGGCGTCGACTAGGTGTGGAGGTGTGGACTAGGTGTGGAGGTGTGGACAAGGTGTGGACTAGGTGTGGAGGTGTGGACACGGCTTAAGTGTTTCGTGTGTTGATTCTCGTTAAAGGTTCAAAGGGAATTTTTAAGCTCAGTTTATCATAATTTTATTTCTCTCATTGGCCGACCCACTATACAGGTTGACCCAAGTGTTTGGTGTTTGGATGTTTGATTACCACATGATCTGCCGCTCATCGAAACCACAACCTGTGGTTTGTGAGACCGGTACTTTAACCTCTGATCAGAAAAAAAAAAAAAAAAAAATCGCCTCAATAAAGAACTTTTTCTTTGGTTGAATCTTCCAAATCTGAATGATGTAATCTAAAACCTCAATCAGCAGACTAGTAGACATTACCTACATAAGATTAACTGCAGCTTGGAATACAGCTAGAACCTAAAACTTGTAATTTTTTCCTACATTCCTTTAGACTTTAGATTTAGGGTTACTGGTCAAAGTAACTTCACATGCAGATATTCAATGTCTTGAATACCAAATCTCTTGAATGTCAAGAAGTTTTTTTTTTTTCTTTTTTTTTTGCGGTTCCTTATGAATTTTGTTCGATCTTCATTGCAATTATAGGTAGGTACTAATGGCAAATCTCCTATGTCTGGAACTGTCCCTTCCGAATTTTAGCCTCAACCTGTCTTGAGTGAAAGAAGTCAAACGGTTTGGCAATACCAAATCTCTAAATACCATGACTATACTTATAGTATTGCATTACCGGTCCGAACTTCAAACATTACAGCGAAATTTGAGAGAAATTGGTTTCAAATCCAAGATTATGTCACTATACCAACTACCAAATGAGTTTATTGGTTTAGATTTAGGGTTACTGGTCAAAGTAACTTCACATGCAGATATTCAATGTCTTGAATACCAAATCTCTTGAATGTCAAGAAGTTTTTTTTCTTTTTTTTTGCGGTTCCTCATGAATTTTGTTCGATCTTCATTGCAATAGGTATTAATGGCAAATCTCCTATGTCTGGAACTGTCTCTTCCGAATTTCAGCCTCAACCTGTCTTGAGTGAAAGAAGTCAAACGGTTTGGCAAAACCAAATCTCTAGCAAAATACCATGACTACCTACATACTAGTAGTATACTTAATATAATGCATTACCGGTCCAAACTTCAAACATTACAGCGAAATTTGAGAGAAATTGGTTTCAAATCCAAGATTATGTCACTACCAACTACCAAATGAGTTTATTGGTTTATCCGTAGTCCGTAGGAGACTAGACACTAGACGTCTAGTGTTAGGAAGTTTGAATACTTGTTTGTTTGTCTGTCTGTTAGTATTTGTATAGAAATTCAAAGCAAATACATAATAGAGCTACATCATACATAAACATCATAACTAAATGTAAATCAATCAAGTATGTACTTTGAAACATGAGAATCACAGATCACAGGTACCACATACCGAGTAGGTAGGTAGTTACCTAAAGTTAGGTAAAAAGTAGGTACAAAGGCATCGCTATCTATACATAATACTCGTACTTCGTAATACTTACTTACATACCTAACACCCAGAAGTACCTACATATTTTGAAACATGAGAATTTCAGATGCCACATAGTTACCTATCCGTAGGAGACTAGACACTAGACGTCTAGTGTTAGGAAGTTTGAATACTTGTTTGTTTGTCTGTCTGTTAGTATTTGTATAGAAATTTAAAGCAAATACATAATAGGGCTACATCATACATAAACATCATAACTAAATGTAAATCAATCAAGTATGTACTTTGAAACATGAGAATCACAGGTACCTACCTACCACATACCGAGTAGGTAGGTAGTTACCTAAAGTTATAAGGTAAAAAGTACAAAGGCATCGCTATCTATACATAATATACTTGTACTTACTTAATACTTACCTATAACACCCAGAAGTACCTACATATTTTGAAACATGAGAATTCCAGATGCCACACAGTTACCTGAAGTTAGGTAAACAATAGATAAGCAGGTAATTGAGTGCAAACCAATCCCTCTCTACATAATACTTAGTAATAGATACCAGATACATAATAATATCAGACACATAATAAAGGCAATATGAGTACCTATCTACTAGCTATGTAAATTGTAAATAGCAGCTACTATTTACATTTATACTATTGTCTAGCTAGACAACTTCGTACCCTGCTTTGAGATGTTCTGCACCTACTGTTCTGTTTTGAGATTCATTAACATTATAGTATTTACTAGTATTACATAGTTACCTATGTATACTGCTTTGAAGACTTTGAAGTTCTATTTTGCTTGAAAGTTTCATTAACACTTCGAGTAAATAAATCACCATGTAGCTCAAAGCAAAACTAATTTCCTGATGCGTTCAACAAGTTACGAGAGAAATCAGACTCCTCCCCTTCCTTGTAATTGGCCAAATTGAATTTGTGCCAGATATGGCACTTCGCGCATTAAAGGGTTAACCCCGTCTGAACACGGGAAAAGGTGAAGGGAAAGAAGACTTATTGGTGGTTTTTACCTTCCCCCCCTGATTTGTTTAAGAGGTTTGACAGAGGGAACTGTTACGGCTAAGATCTAATCGAAGAGAGGAGGAAGACAGGATATTAGGAGAAAGCCAGCCGCTCCGAGAACGAATATTATCCACCCCGGGCAAAAAGTTAACTAGGCTGGCTTCCCCCTTTGGAAATCTTACGCTACGCCACTCTGTTATCAAAGATCTGATCCAGAATCAAGGACGAATACTTGTGCAGATCTTGTGATCATTGAGGGTAAATTAGAGACACTCTCCATAATACTTAGTAATAGATACCAGATACATAATAATATCAGACACATAATAAAGGCAATATGAGTACCTATCTACTAGCTATGTAAATTATAAACAGCAGCTACTATTTACATTTACTATTGTCTAGCTAGACAACTTCCTACATCTTCTTAAAGTTCTACACAGACTTCTGTGAGAGTTTCTAATAGTGTACAATTGCACATGATAGTACAAGAGTGTTATTCTGGACCAACAGTGTGTTACATGACAATAAAACACGAGAAAAAGTTCCTTCTATTAAACGTATAAAAAAAGGCTTCTTTGAAAAATTAGAGAATAGGGTCCTTACTCATGAATGATTTGCTAGATTGCATTCTTTGAATAGGTATTAGGTATAGTATGGGTACTTACTACTTCATAATTCTCGAGAGATGAAAGATAAGTATAATATTAAGCGAATGATAATAATGATGATTTTAATGATCATAATAATGATAAAGTTACAATGATGATGATTTTAATGATTTACGGTCTCATCACAACCTCAGGAGTAAGTGACTTGTAACACTTAGAGAGAAGTTGCGGCCTTGACAAGGTCTTTGCTTGTTCTGCAGCTTGAGGTAGGGTTCAGGGCCGATCTAGAGGGGCTCATCCCGTGTCCGGGGCCCATTATTGAACCCCCCTGGGTCGGTTTAAGCTGAGTACGTCCCTGATATTAGTCAGGCCTCCTGGAGAGTGTTGCACAGTATAAAATTTTAATTGACTGTAATGACTTTTTGCTTTTTGCCAAGTGCTAAATCTTCTTCGTACCAGGGGAATAGGCCTTGGTCCATCTATTTGCATTTGTTTACATTTTATGGTCCATCCATATCTCCTGATACACGCCTTTTTTATCCTACCTAATCCTTTGATCTTGCCTATACCTCTAACTACAAGACGCTCGCCTGGTAAACAGGAGGGCGTGGGTTCAATCCCAGACGAGGTATTGAATTATGCCTGTCTTTTGCAGTAGCCTACTGCTGGAGTGAAGGGACTTTTTAGTCCTGTACGAACAGTAGGTATAAATCTACACCCTAGTTCACAAAAGGGTACAAGTGACATTTTTTGCGAAATCGAGTTATGTGTTAAAATGGGTTAATGAAAGAAAGGTGTATAAACACGAAACATACCTAGGTATCATTTTTACGAAGTATCGTTTGTGCTCCGTGTTTATAAACCTTTCACTAATCCATTTTAACACATAGGTAACTCGATTTCGAAAAATATGTCACTTGTACCCTTTGTGAACTCGGGTGTACAAATAAGCACTATTTATTGTATGTGATCCGGTGTGGATATCGATATTATAATAAGTGGAATAACACACTTAAATCACCTCAATCTTAATCCTAAATTAGGTAGGTCCGTAGGTCCCTATTTTTATTTTATAAATCAATGGCTTAACCAAAAATGTTGTAGTAATTCAATTCAATTCAATTTATTTTTATTGTATTTTTTGTGCAACGGTACAACAACAGCTTCATTCCATTCCTTTGGTATTGTCTCTTTTCTCCATATCAGAATGATGAGTTTGTGAATGAGCATCTGACCTACAAGCTTTCATCTCATATTATTAATTAGATAAATTATTATAATAAATAAACAATATACTGCCTCGTTATTTAATTCAATTCAATTTGTTTTTATTGTACATAATATGACATTAAAAATACATTTCAATGAATACAATTGTACAACGTCATTTAAAGAAAAGAAAAAGAAGGAGAAAAAAAAAAAAAAAATAATATCTAAAATTGTTAAAAAGATAATAAAAAGATAATAGGTACTTAATATTAAGATTTGAGATTGCACCGCAATAATAGTAACCAAAGATGTAAAATAATTATGGAAATTAGGTATATGAACACCTGGGTAAAATAATGTAATATATAGTAATTGTTTCCTCAGGTAAGTAGTAATTTATTATTTACCGACCTACAAGTTTTAGAATTATGGACACTTGTTTGTCCATTATCTGCAAATAAATAAATAACACGCCTAATCCAGCTAATCTTACATATAAATTATTATTACCTACCTGAGTGTGGAAAATAAATAAAAATGAAATACATTAATTTTATACAGCCCCCTGATAATGATGTAGGTCTTAATCATTTTATCAAGTAGGTTCAATAAGATCTATATTACCTATAAAAATATATCTATTTATGGCTAACAAACTGTCATCCTGAATTTTCTTTGTTTGGCCCATTATCTTTGTCATTTGACCGTATAAAACCACAATTCATGAGATATCTATAATGATAATGATCTACACACTTCATTGAGCTATTAAATATGGGATATACCTAGTTAGGTCGTCCTATTAATACAACCTTTATACCTAACCTACAAGGTATACAAGGTGGAGTAACACAATCATCAATCCTCAGATATATTAGGTACCTATACAGTTTCTCCTTAGTAAGGAGTCCAAGAACGGAGAGAAAAGAAACTTCAAGAAATACAGACCCAGCACTCAGGCAACACAATTTCACTTTCAAAGTTATCAGTAGCCAGCCTAGTTAGCTTAGTTGGTAGTGCGTCTGCCTTGTAAGCGCTAGGCCGCGGGTTCGATTCCCGCCCGGGGCGGGGATAATGTTCGTTCTCGGAACGGCTGGCTTTCCTCCTATCCTGTCTTCCTTCTCTCTTCGATTTCGGGACGATAAGACTTCTATTGTAAGCGCTAGGCCGCGGGTTCGATTCCCGCCCGGGGCGGATTTTATCCTGATGGGATAATGTTCGTTCTCGAGGCGGTAAGCGCTAGGCCGCGGGTTCGATTCCCGCCCGGGGCGGATTTTATCCTGGATAATGTTCGTTCTCGGAACGGCGCTAGACCCGGGTTCGATTCCCGCCCGGGGCGGATTTTATCCTGATGGGATAATGTTCGTTCTCGGAACGGCTGGCTTTCTCTTATCTTGTCTTCCTTAATTCTCTCTTCGATTTCGGGACGATAAGACCATGGCACTCCATGGCAGTTACAGTTCCCTCTTAAAAAAAAAAGGAGTCCTTACTCCGATCAATGGCCAACTGATGTACAGAAACAAACACAAAATTTAATTGATACAAGCTACATTAAACTTGGACTTTGAAGACAGTGGCTGGGATTGAACCAAAAACCTCCTGATTATCAGGCGAACGTCTTGACCACTGTACCACCGAGACAGGTAAACTCTTAAAAGACAAGATTACATTATTGCTCAAATTACAGAAGATAAATGACAATAGAACCGAGTAGGTATACCTACATACATACTTATTACCTAATATCTAATATGTATACATTCTAAGTGGCTAAGAAGTACCCATAGATAAATAGGTGGTTTATTCAGTAAGTATTTTATTTTGCCGACATAAGTTCGAGGCATGTTAAACATTAATAGTTAGTGGTATTCACGGATGTGGTCAGAAACTCAGAACAAGTGATTCCAAATGTCACCTAAGTCTATTCTGAATATCATCCTGCCATCCTGATGTAATTCCTACTGATAAGATAAGAGATATTCACCTAACTGCTGATGACCTCATAATGTGACAACCAAATCTATAATAGTGATTCCCTGATTTTTAACTGATCTAATGGCAAATGTCTTTGTAGGTAATCAACATAATTATAGATAGCTATTGTTGCCAACTTCTCAAATTATATTGACGAAAAAAATTCTTACCTTGGCTGGAATTGAACCCACGTCCTCGGGTATGTCACGTATAAGTACAACGTCAAATATTAATAATAACAATAGTAATAATGATAACAATATATAGGTATAAAATTTAATGATTATGTAGTAATTTAATGATTATGTATTTTCCTTGTTTTTCAAGGTGAATTTTCCAGTGTATCGAATTGGATGAACGCATAATTTAGGTGATTTTTGGAAACTGTCCATCCATTATTCAGTTATTCAGTACACAACAACCATCGATCAAAGTTGATCAACATATCAACAAGTTTAAGAAGAATGTAGAAAATTGTAGAGGAATTCACTGACAGGTCTGAAGTCAAGTTACAGCTTTGGAAGAACTAGGAGGTACCAGAGTAAAATTTATTGTTCTGTCTGATTTTGTAAAAACTATATAACTAAAATTATCGGAGAGAAAAATAAGAACTTTTTAGACACCAAAAATAGTAATCACACGACTGTGCTGAATAAACCTAATACCTACTACCCTTTATGGAGAAAACGGAAGCAAAGAAGACTGGAAACAATGCTTTGGTGCCAGCTAGAAGAATGTTCCATCTATCCTCAACACATCTTTTGGTTTAACAGGTTCGAGGTTCCACAAGAGCTTTGAATAAATAATAGACTCTTTAATATACCTGCGGTGTCATTTGTTCACAACTTTTGGTTTAGCTTGTGGAATTCTAATTTCTAAATAATAGAGTCTTGAAAGAAGGTGCCATCCGTGCCATGTGGTCATGAGGGGGCTGCATTCTTGAAAACAACTTTGGAAATACACACATACCTAAATGCCTGTTTCGTATCTTTGTCACATAAATAAATCAATAAACCCTGTCTGGCTAGGGGACCTCAAACATGGAGTAGACCAACTTCTTGTTTGGAGACTTTAAACAGAGAGCATACCAGCCTAAATTTCCCTTGCTAAAGAAATAGCAAAGGTCGAGTACGAATGGCATCCACTCGTAAAATTTTTGTAGTCAAAACCGAATGTCAGCCCAATAGCGATAACCCTGATTGGGCTGATTGAGAGGCTGACGAAAAACGCCGATCCCGTCTGTACACGGAAAAAGGCGAAGAAGAAGAATACATAAATCAATAAAACAAAGGAATCCAGTGAAGGTAAAGAAAATATCAATTCGATATCCAATAAAGGATAAATTCCATCACTCCAAGAACCTCTCAGAGCAGGAAATGATAGCAAGAAGTCTGTTCTAAATATAACACGATTTATAGGTACTAACTTTATACCTAGGTATTTATATTTACTATAAATATAACATAAGAATCTTCTTCTCTTATCAAGGACATTCGACCAATACTCCAAAGTTTCGAGTGAAGACTGCTGGCAGCTGTCTGCAATATAGACTCTCCATGGTTAATGTTGATGCCTCAAATGTCACATCATCTAGGTATAATACCAAGCACATCACCAATGTATAATATCACATCACCAATGTATAATATGTGAGAATAAGGAAGAACCTTCCTTAGCAGCTTGAGATAAACAGTGCTTTAACCAGAACTTATAACAATAGTGTTGTCAATTATATTGACTTCAAAGTTAAAACAGACCTGAAAAACACGGGTTTTGAAGCAAAATTATGGTTTTAACATAGATGATAAAAGTACGTAAAACAGAAAAGAACATGGGTGCTAAAGAAAAAGCTCAGACAATGTGTCTTTGTGTTAATGACATAAATTCTATTGTCAAATTTTTGATAACATAAAAGCGAATTTCATGTTCATCGGCTTGGTAAAAGTGGCTCAACATGTTGTTGATAGGTGCATACCTATAACAGCCTAGTTAGGTGTCCTAGCCTGTCTTGTATAAGCGCTAGGTCGCGGGTTCGATTCCCGCCTGGGCCGGATGTTATCCTAAACAGATGAGGTTCGTTCTCGGAACGGCTGGCTTTCTCCTATCCTGTCCTTCTTTTCTCTTCGATTTCGGGATGATAAGACTTCAGTAATCAGTACGACTCAGTAGTCACAGTTCCCTCTATAAAACAAGCATTTCTGTTTAACACACTTGAAATTCCTTTTTTAATTCAATCCTCCATTTCATTCAAAGTATCCAAAGATTCCAAAGTCTTCTATGTATGTATATTCAAAACTTTACAAGTCAGCCACCACCATCAGTACAGTTCTGTCTTAAGGTCTTCGCCTGCAAGAATCTTGAAGTTTTTCGAGAAAGTGGTTTAGCATGGCCACCAATATACGTCAGCTATCTCATCTGGTTGGGTTGACCATATACTCGTACATTATAGTTCATTTTGTCAAAGAAGTCAGTCGGGGGAAAAATGCGCTGTTGCCAAATATGATGTAGGTACCTAAGTTTTAAAGGTGAAGGTGTTGCCAGACCTTTGTTGTTGCCATACATTTTACTTCACTGTTCTAGCCGAATTCAAAGGAAAAAGAAAATTTTTTTTTTTTCTTCAAAAAAAAAAAAGGGGGGGAAAAACCCTCTTTTAAAAAAAAAAAAAAAAAAAAAAAAATCCAAAGTCTTCTATGTATGTATATTCAAAACTTTACAAGTCAGCCACCACCATCAGTACAGTTCTGTCTTAAGGTCTGCGCTTGCAAGAATCTTGAAGTTTTTCGAGAAAGTGGTTTAGCATGGCCACCAATATACGTCAGCTATCCCATCTGGTTGACCATATACATTATAGTTCATTTTGTCAAAGAAGTCAGTCGGGGGAAAAATGCGCTGTTGCCAAATATGATGTACCTAAGTTTTAAAGGTGAAGGTGTTGCCAGACCTTTGTTGTTGCCATACATTTTACTTCACTGTTCTAGCCGAATTCAAAGGAAAAAGAAAATTTCACGCTTACATTGACACCAAACTGGTTTTCAAGGTCTTTCTTTGTCTAAGATGTTTAACGTCACTGTATAACTGTTATTTTTACTTTCCTTATCCTACAGGAAGTAAAGTAATCGGGTCAAATTTTCGATGGTCAGTTTTTAGTGCCAAAACACGTTTTGAGTTCCCTAGAGCCTAAATACAAAGGTTCAGCCATTGGTCCGTGTGTGTGTCTGATGTCTGTCTGTCAACAAAATATCTCGATGTACCTATATAAATTAATAAATGAACTCAAACTGACCAACCTGACTTCTTTCAAACCTCGGACAGTACTATTATGCTGTTACATATTCCTTGTTTGGTTTGGTCCATATAGTTTGCATGGTCATTCTTGAAGGTGTCTCTGATATAAGAGAGTTGCATCAAGTGACTTTATAAGAATCAAATGGCTTTGTTATCAAGTGGCGTGGTCTCTAAGGAAGCGATCTTTGTACCTACTATCTAAGGCTATTTTTCTCATCCCTCCTACTTATCACTTACATCTTAACTCCGTACACAAAAAAATCTGGTGTGAACATCACACGACTTTCCTTATCCTGTTGGATGATGCTTATTTGAGTGTTCTTTTACCAAAAAAAAAAAAAAAAACAAAAAAAATTTCCACTATAATAAATAAATAATCAATCAATGCTCTTGATCAGAGGACAGAATAATCGATTCAAAGTGAAATGCAAGATTAGTAAATTTCTATGAGCTATGTACCTTGCTGTCCGCCACTGAAAATGTCTAGCTCCAGTTTCGTTTCCATGTTCACCACATATCCTCCGGCTCTGATCACCTAGTATAATAGATTTATAGAATCGGACAAGATCACATCTCACCTGTAAATCGCCCAGAACTCTATAATCAGCAAATCATCTATGAACCTCTATGATACAAGAGGACCGAGACGTTCTTCAGTTTCAAGATCACAAGCTCAAGCTCTGTTTCCCCATCCGTGGCACAAGCTCTGTTTCCCCATCCGTGGCACAAGCTCTGCATTTTTTGAGTCTTGGTATGTAAAAAAACCATATTTTCACCCATATAGGAGTAGGCATATTCGATTCGCTTCTTTGAAAAGCGAATTCCAGAATATACCGGAAAACTCATTTTCTGAAAATTAGGCCGTTGTTCACTTTTGGAAATTGGGCTACTCAATTGGTCTAGACTTCACAGACAGGAATTTCCGTAAAGAAAGACATCATTCATCATTTGGAAGTTGGCAAATTTGGATGAACATACGCTTAATTCTATGGGATGTTTGGCTTTGGTAAATTTTGGATGTACGTGAATTCTAAAAGGATAAAGAAAATAAATAATAATGAGTACCTTTATATTCATTAGTATTAGAGATTAAGGTTAATTTTCATTAATTCAACCTAGGTCAAAAGGAACAGCCAGGAATGTGAATCCAATCGCCTTGGTCAAAACTTTTTGTGAAGTTTAGTAAAAAAAAAAAAAAAAAAAAATCGCCTCAATAAAGAACTTTTTCTTTGGCTTGAATCTTCCAAATCTGAATGATGTAATCTAAAACCTCAACCCGTAGACGTAGTAGACATTACCTACATAAGATTAACTGCAGCTTGGAATTCACACAGCTAGAACCTAAAACTTGTAATTTTTTCCTCTACATTTCCTTTAGACTTTAGGATTTAGGTTACTGGTCAAAGTAACTTCACATGCAGATATTCAATGTCTTGAATACCAAATCTCTTGAATGTCAAGAAGTTTTTTTTTTTTCTTTTTTTTTTTGCGGTTTCCTTATGGAATTTTGTTCGATCTTCATTGCAATTATAGGTAAAGGTACTAATGGCAAATCTCCTATGTCTGAAGCTGTCCCTTCCGAATTTTAGCCTCAACCTGTCTTGAGTGAAAGGTCCGAACTCAAACGATTACAGCGAAATTTGAGAAGACAATTGGTTTCAAATCCAAGATTATGGGGCACGCTTACGCAAATACAAAATGGAGTTTATTGGGTTTTCCGTCGGAGACTAGACACTAGACGTCATAGTGTTAGGAGTGTTGAATTATTGTGTTTGTCTGTCTGTTAGTTATTCTGTATACGAAATTGTAAGCAAATACCATAATAGGGCTACCATCATAGCATGAAACATCATAACTAACATTAGAATGCCAATCAATGTATGTACGTTTGGAAACATGAGAATAGCAGGTACCTACCTACCATACCGAAGCTAGGTAGGTAGTTACCTAAATTAGTAAGGTAAAACAGTACAAAGGGCATCGGCTGTCTATACGATAAATACTTTACTGTACTTAATAGCTTACCTATAACACCGAGAAGTACCTATCATATTTTGGTAAACATGGGAATTCCCAGATGCACACAGTTTACCTGAAGTGTATAGGTAAGACAAATAGATAAGCAGGGTAATTGAGTGCAAACCAATGCCTCTCCTACATAATATTAGTAATAGATACCAGATACAGTAATAATAGAACACATAATTAAAGGCAATATGAGTACCTATCTACTAGCTATGTAATTAAGAGCTACTACTTTACATTATATGACATCTCGCTCGTCGCTCGCGCACCTTCGTACCCTAGGGTAAGTGTTACCATTTACTGCGCGCGCACCATAAAAACGTACCTTTATTTTGGCCCCCTGTATACCCATACGCCACATAAGTCTGAAACTGGACGAACTTTTTCAACGATCCCAAGTTTCATCACAAGAAAGGGCTTAAAGCTGCTATCGAACCAGTGCTTATTTCAAAAAATTGTGAGTCATAAAAACAAAAATTAGAAAAATAAATGTGGGCAGGTGGGCCAATAAATGGTACGTTTTTTAGGTGGGCGAATAAATGGTACACTTACCCTACATCTTCTTAAAGTTCTATATACACAGACTTCTGTGAGAGTTTCTAATAGTGTACAATTGTACATGATAGTACAAGAGTGTTATTCTGGAACAACAGTGTGTTACATGACAATAAAACACGAGACAATGTAATAAATAAAGCAGAAACAATATAATCACCTCTCTATAAATAATCCACTTTATGTACAGGATGTAAATAATCCACTTCGTGTAAAGACTTCAGTCTTCAGACCGTCTGACAGACCTACATATGCTGGCTATGTTTGAACCAATATTCACCCATACATCGGCATCGGTCATTAGCATGATTGTATAACACATCCTGTCTAGTCAGTGGTGTAGTGTAGAGCTAATGGGTAACAGGTGTAGAGCCCTGTGCCCAGAGCTCATGGGCATACCCTATAATGCCTAAAAAAATCTGGTGTGAACATCACACGACTTTCCTCATCCTATTGAATGATGCTTATTTTGGATGTTCTTGTTCTAATAGCCAAACTTTTACAATATCTCTAACCGTTTAGTCGGTATAGCTGAAAACCGCCAAAAAACGGTCGAAATCCATCCAAAAGCGGTCTAAATACCGCCAAGGGCAGCACCTATCTCAACTAAACGTTTTCTTTGTTCTCGGAACGGCTGGCTTTCTCCTATTCTATTCGTCTTTCTCTCTTCGATAAGACGTCTCGTCTGTTGTTAGAGTTCTGTTCTTTCTCTCTCTCTCCCTCTCTCTCTCTTCCTCTCTCTCTCTCCCTCTCTCTCTCTCCCTCTCTCTCTCCCTCTCTCTTCCTCTATCCTCACTATAAGTCCTCTTCTTTTTTCCTCATTCTCTCTCTTTTCCTCCCTCTCCCTCTCTCTTTGTCTAACATATTATCTGTCTTTAGCTTCTGTCCTTCTCCTTCTTTCTAAAAAACCTTTTTCAATTTTCAAAACAAAACAAACCGATTTCCTCTCTGTCTCTTTCTCTCTTGCACGCGTAAGATAATAAACTCTATCCCTCTTTGTCTTTTCTATCATGATGACAGAAAAGTGTCATGCGAGTAAATTTCACAAAGTACTCTCTCTCTCTCTCTCTCTCTCTCTCGTAATTTTAGCGATCTCTTCCTCTCTTTCTATCCCTCTCATAAACAAACCTATTTCTATCTCTCTCCGTCTCATTTCAATTTGTATTCATTCAGTAGTTTAAACCGTTGGTAATCGCTCTGTCTCTCTCCCTCTCCCATTCTTATCCATCTACCTGTCTCTCTCTCTCTCCTCCCTCAGTTCTCTCTTCAGCTTCAGCTTTTCCTATAGTGAAGTGATTGAAAGAAGTCAGTTTTTTTCTTTTCTTTTTTTTAATCGTTGATAAAAAAAAAAAAATCTCTCTAAAAAATCGTTGTTCCAAAATAACTTCACACGGTTCTATGTTTTTAGCTAAATCCCCTTTTAGAGATGAGCTATTTCTCATGTCAGTAATGACCCAATGACACTTTGTGACCTGATACAACAAAGTTGTGACTTTTGGTCAGGGCTGTTTTTTTCAAAGGTTTTTCTTCTGCCATTGCCTCACAAGTCTCACAACTTTTGCCAAGTCCAAAACACAAACTGCCAAGTTGTTTATGAAACGCAGACCAGGGGGTCTATTAATTCCAACATTTCCAACCCTCCTCAACTTCTGACACTCTTAGCAGGAATATCTACAATGGTACCTACCTAGCAACATGTATATGTATCTATGTACTTAGCAACATGTATCTCCTAGCAGAGACCTTGTCAAGGTCGTCATCACTCTAAGTGTTACAAGTCTTTATACTCTTGCTTCTTGCTCCTGAGGTTTTGATGATACCATAAATCATTAATATCATCATTATTATGATCATTGAAAATCATCATTATTATCTTTATCATTATTATGAACAGTTTTCAGTGGTGTGTCGTGAGCTTTTCAAAAGGGGGAACTAATCCAAGACCACCATAAGATCGGGATAGTGTATAAAATGGCCGGGGTGGCCACTAACCTTACCTTCGGGAGTTTATGTTTTTTTTTTATTTTTTGATTTTTTTTTTTTTTTTTTTTTTTTTTTTTTTTTTTTTTTTTTTTTTTTTTTTTTTTTGACCACTTCACCACCTGCCTTGGTGGTGAAGTGGTCAAAAAAATGTAGTTCGCAAATGCGACAAGGATGCAACTCAAAACGTTTGGTTGAGATAGGTGCTGCGGTTGGCGGTATTTTGACCGCTTTTTGGCGGTTTTCGACCGTTTTTTGGCGGTTTTCAGCTCTACTGACTAAACGGTTAGAGATATAAAATTTTAGGGTATAAGAACAAGAACACCCAAATAATAAGCATCATTCATTAGGATAAGGAAAGTCGTGTGATGTTCACACCAGATTTTTTTCAAAGGTTTTTCTTCTGCCATTGCCTCATAAGTCTCACAACTTTTGCCAAGTCCAAAATACAAACTGCCAAGTTGTTTATGAAACGCAGACCAGGGGGTCTATTCATTCCAACACTCCTCAACTTCTGACACTCTTAGCAGGAGTATCTACCATGGTACCTACCTAGCAACATATATGTACATATTATGTATCTATGTACTTAGCAACATGTATCTCCTAGCAGAGACCTTGTCAAGGTCGTCATCACTCTAAGTGTTACAAGTCTTTATACTCTTGCTTCTTGCTCCTGAGGTTTTGATGATACCATAAATCATTAATATCATCATTATTATGATCATTAAAAATCATCATTATTATCTTTATCATGACTATGAACAGTTTTCAGTGGTGTGTCGTGAGCTTTTCAAAAGGGGAAACTAATCCAAGACCACCATTAGATCGGCATACTGTATAAAATGGCAGGGGTGGCCACTAACCTTACCTTCGGGAGCCGCAACCCTATAAAGCCGATTCGGGGCGAGCCACGCCGCATGCGAAATAAAATTTTGATCTACACAATCTTCAGAATTCCATCTCATGGAAGTTTTGATCTTCAGGGAATATTTCAACAGGTATGAAAAATGATTAGAGACAAGAGGGCCGCACAAGAGCTACGAGCCACGTTATGGCCACCCCTAGTATATGGGTTTACAGTATGCCGGTGGTGTTCGAATCCAGGTCGACCATTTTTTTTTTTTTTTTCAATGTACATACCTATAATCAAGCAAAGTTGCGGGTGAGAAAAGAAATCCGTAGAAAGGAAGGAAAGCAGTGCTTCCATAGATTCCATCATGCAAAATACGTCACTGGCTATTGAATTAATCATTATCATTCCCCTATAATACTCCTTATCTTTCATCTCCCGAGATAAGAATTACGAAATACCATTCAAACTATGCAGCTCATCATTCATAAGTAGTAGGTATACAGGGTACAGGGTGACCTATACAAAGTACCAAACTTAAACAGGTGATTCTTCAGATTAAAATGAGAGAATGAGACAGGTCAAGTCAAGTCTCAAATTATTTGTGGTAAAGCGGAACTTTTTCACGACTTTTGTGGATATCACAGCCTTACCAAAGTGCTTCCTTTGCAATCAATTTCCATAGTTCAATAATGCTTTTACACTGGGAATGCCAATAATGCCGCCACTGGTCGCTACTCCATTGAAGTAGCTACTCAATTGCCCTCACGAGGCTGAGTGCACCCCGAAAACTCCAAGCACAGAGCTGAAAAAACTTTGACCCCGCCGGGAATCGAACCCAGGACCTCCGTTGTGTAAGCCTCGTGTAATATCCACTGGGGCACGGAGGGTGCTAGGCTACGGAGGTCGATAAATGAGATAGGTTTATTTGGCATAAGTTAGTAGGTCCTTGGTCTGTAAGACAGTCTGAGTCTGAGCGGTCGAAAATTCTAGAGACCTGGGTGTCCATCTCAGACGATCTGACCGTGAGTGGCTGGCCCCATTAATAACCCCTGGTATATCAATTGTGGGATACCCTGTATACCTGTTCCTATTTAGAGATCAAGGTGAAGATAGATTGAAAGTTCTATTGTTAATCCTACTACTGCTCTTATTTCATACTTCTTGGCAATCTAAAGGAATTTTGGCATCAACCAACCTAGATAAAGGAATTTCTAGTGGATGTGGATGGTAGGTAGGTATAAGTAGGAGATATACATAAATGTAGATAGGTAGGTAGGTATTTGTGATTGTCATTGCATTAATTACCTAAAGTAGGTACCTACACTGAAAAAAAAAATTTCCAAGTCAGTATTGTTAGGCGCAAAAATAACTGGATATAGTTGTATCACCTTAATGGGTACTACATCTATACATATTGTTACAACGTCTATAGCATATGGGTACTCTATCTATAAATATTGTTACAACATCAATAGCATATGGGTACTACATCTATACATATTGTTACAACGTCTATAGCATATGGGTACTCTATCTATAAATATTGTTACAACATCAATAGCATATGGGTACTACATCTATACATATTGTTACAACGTCTATAGCATATGGGTACTCTATCTATAAATATTGTTACAACATCAATAGCATATGGGTACTACATCTATACATATTGTTACAACGTCTATAGCATATGGGTACTCTATCTATAAATATTGTTACAACATCAATAGCATATGGGTACTACATCTATACATATTGTTACAACGTCTATAGCATATGGGTACTCTATCTATAAATATTGTTACAACATCAATAGCATATGGGTACTACATCTATACATATTGTTACAACGTCTATAGCATATGGGTACTCTATCTATAAATATTGTTACAACATCAATAGCATATGGGTACTACATCTATACATATTGTTACAACGTCTATAGCATATGGGTACTCTATCTATAAATATTGTTACAACATCAATAGCATATGGGTACTACATCTATACATATTGTTACAACGTCTATAGCATATGGGTACTCTATCTATAAATATTGTTACAACATCAATAGCATATGGGTACTACATCTATACATATTGTTACAACGTCTATAGCATATGGGTACTCTATCTATAAATATTGTTACAACATCAATAGCATATGGGTACTACATCTATACATATTGTTACAACGTCTATAGCATATGGGTACTCTATCTATAAATATTGTTACAACATCAATAGCATATGGGTACTACATCTATACATATTGTTACAACGTCTATAGCATATGGGTACTCTATCTATAAATATTGTTACAACATCAATAGCATATGGGTACTACATCTATACATATTGTTACAACGTCTATAGCATATGGGTACTCTATCTATAAATATTGTTACAACATCAATAGCATATGGGTACTACATCTATACATATTGTTACAACGTCTATAGCATATGGGTACTCTATCTATAAATATTGTTACAACATCAATAGCATATGGGTACTACATCTATACATATTGTTACAACGTCTATAGCATATGGGTACTCTATCTATAAATATTGTTACAACATCAATAGCATATGGGTACTACATCTATACATATTGTTACAACGTCTATAGCATATGGGTACTCTATCTATAAATATTGTTACAACATCAATAGCATATGGGTACTACATCTATACATATTGTTACAACGTCTATAGCATATGGGTACTCTATCTATAAATATTGTTACAACATCAATAGCATATGGGTACTACATCTATACATATTGTTACAACGTCTATAGCATATGGGTACTCTATCTATAAATATTGTTACAACATCAATAGCATATGGGTACTACATCTATACATATTGTTACAACGTCTATAGCATATGGGTACTCTATCTATAAATATTGTTACAACATCAATAGCATATGGGTACTACATCTATACATATTGTTACAACGTCTATAGCATATGGGTACTCTATCTATAAATATTGTTACAACATCAATAGCATATGGGTACTACATCTATACATATTGTTACAACGTCTATAGCATATGGGTACTCTATCTATAAATATTGTTACAACATCAATAGCATATGGGTACTACATCTATACATATTGTTACAACGTCTATAGCATATGGGTACTCTATCTATAAATATTGTTACAACATCAATAGCATATGGGTACTACATCTATACATATTGTTACAACGTCTATAGCATATGGGTACTCTATCTATAAATATTGTTACAACATCAATAGCATATGGGTACTACATCTATACATATTGTTACAACGTCTATAGCATATGGGTACTCTATCTATAAATATTGTTACAACATCAATAGCATATGGGTACTACATCTATACATATTGTTACAACGTCTATAGCATATGGGTACTCTATCTATAAATATTGTTACAACATCAATAGCATATGGGTACTACATCTATACATATTGTTACAACGTCTATAGCATATGGGTACTCTATCTATAAATATTGTTACAACATCAATAGCATATGGGTACTACATCTATACATATTGTTACAACGTCTATAGCATATGGGTACTCTATCTATAAATATTGTTACAACATCAATAGCATATGGGTACTACATCTATACATATTGTTACAACGTCTATAGCATATGGGTACTCTATCTATAAATATTGTTACAACATCAATAGCATATGGGTACTACATCTATACATATTGTTACAACGTCTATAGCATATGGGTACTCTATCTATAAATATTGTTACAACATCAATAGCATATGGGTACTACATCTATACATATTGTTACAACGTCTATAGCATATGGGTACTCTATCTATAAATATTGTTACAACATCAATAGCATATGGGTACTACATCTATACATATTGTTACAACGTCTATAGCATATGGGTACTCTATCTATAAATATTGTTACAACATCAATAGCATATGGGTACTACATCTATACATATTGTTACAACGTCTATAGCATATGGGTACTCTATCTATAAATATTGTTACAACATCAATAGCATATGGGTACTACATCTATACATATTGTTACAACGTCTATAGCATATGGGTACTCTATCTATAAATATTGTTACAACATCAATAGCATATGGGTACTACATCTATACATATTGTTACAACGTCTATAGCATATGGGTACTCTATCTATAAATATTGTTACAACATCAATAGCATATGGGTACTACATCTATACATATTGTTACAACGTCTATAGCATATGGGTACTCTATCTATAAATATTGTTACAACATCAATAGCATATGGGTACTACATCTATACATATTGTTACAACGTCTATAGCATATGGGTACTCTATCTATAAATATTGTTACAACATCAATAGCATATGGGTACTACATCTATACATATTGTTACAACGTCTATAGCATATGGGTACTCTATCTATAAATATTGTTACAACATCAATAGCATATGGGTACTACATCTATACATATTGTTACAACGTCTATAGCATATGGGTACTCTATCTATAAATATTGTTACAACATCAATAGCATATGGGTACTACATCTATACATATTGTTACAACGTCTATAGCATATGGGTACTCTATCTATAAATATTGTTACAACATCAATAGCATATGGGTACTACATCTATACATATTGTTACAACGTCTATAGCATATGGGTACTCTATCTATAAATATTGTTACAACATCAATAGCATATGGGTACTACATCTATACATATTGTTACAACGTCTATAGCATATGGGTACTCTATCTATAAATATTGTTACAACATCAATAGCATATGGGTACTACATCTATACATATTGTTACAACGTCTATAGCATATGGGTACTCTATCTATAAATATTGTTACAACATCAATAGCATATGGGTACTACATCTATACATATTGTTACAACGTCTATAGCATATGGGTACTCTATCTATAAATATTGTTACAACATCAATAGCATATGGGTACTACATCTATACATATTGTTACAACGTCTATAGCATATGGGTACTCTATCTATAAATATTGTTACAACATCAATAGCATATGGGTACTACATCTATACATATTGTTACAACGTCTATAGCATATGGGTACTCTATCTATAAATATTGTTACAACATCAATAGCATATGGGTACTACATCTATACATATTGTTACAACGTCTATAGCATATGGGTACTCTATCTATAAATATTGTTACAACATCAATAGCATATGGGTACTACATCTATACATATTGTTACAACGTCTATAGCATATGGGTACTCTATCTATAAATATTGTTACAACATCAATAGCATATGGGTACTACATCTATACATATTGTTACAACGTCTATAGCATATGGGTACTCTATCTATAAATATTGTTACAACATCAATAGCATATGGGTACTACATCTATACATATTGTTACAACGTCTATAGCATATGGGTACTCTATCTATAAATATTGTTACAACATCAATAGCATATGGGTACTACATCTATACATATTGTTACAACGTCTATAGCATATGGGTACTCTATCTATAAATATTGTTACAACATCAATAGCATATGGGTACTACATCTATACATATTGTTACAACGTCTATAGCATATGGGTACTCTATCTATAAATATTGTTACAACATCAATAGCATATGGGTACTACATCTATACATATTGTTACAACGTCTATAGCATATGGGTACTCTATCTATAAATATTGTTACAACATCAATAGCATATGGGTACTACATCTATACATATTGTTACAACGTCTATAGCATATGGGTACTCTATCTATAAATATTGTTACAACATCAATAGCATATGGGTACTACATCTATACATATTGTTACAACGTCTATAGCATATGGGTACTCTATCTATAAATATTGTTACAACATCAATAGCATATGGGTGCTACATCTATAAATATTGTTACAACGTCTATAGCATATGGGTACTACATCTATAAATATTGTTACAACATCAATAGTATATGGGTGCTACATCTATAAATATTGTTACAACGTCTATAGCATATGGGTACTACATCTATAAATATTGTTACAACATCAATAGTATATGGGTGCTACATCTATAAATATTGTTACAACGTCTATAGCATATGGGTACTACATCTATAAATATTGTTACAACATCAATAGTATATGGGTGCTACATCTATAAATATTGTTACAACGTCTATAGCATATGGGTACTCTATCTATAAATATTGTTGTAACATCAATAGCATATCAGTACTACATCTATAAATATTGTTGCAACATCAATAGCATATGGGTGCTATATCTATAATTACAATTTGCCGCATATGGGCGTCAGAAAAATTATTGTTGTGGCAAAGAGAAAAAGAATAGTATTAAATTGCAGGCAGGGTTGTATCATAATGAAGTATGATTGTTACAGTTGGTAATAATGTTTATGACAGTAAGATATTGACCGTTAATATTATTGCAACATCGAGCTTTCCTTTTAAAATTTTTGACGCCCATAAGGAATCCCTTTACGGTTATGACGTCATAACTCTTTCACTCCTTTTCAGTTATGACGTCATAACTTAAAGGGAAATCCTTTTACGGGCAGTTTTGACGCATAACAATACGCTTATTTGTGTTGCATGAGGAAGGCACGCTGTAGCAGTTTTAAAAGGAAATCACTGGGTAACACATCAAATTCCTCGTATTACGGACAAATTTTTTTTTCAGTGTATTTATAGGTGCATATTTATCACTACATATGTACTTATAGTAGATCAATTACCTACCTATTATTAATTACCTACTTATTATCAGCCAGATTGGCCCGATTGCACATTTATTTTTTTACTTTCTATTACTAAATCTTATTTATTTATTTTATTATTATTGTTTTAAGAAGAATGATGTAAACTTTGCAATTAGCTTTCAATCATTTCTTAGTTGATTAATTGGAAAATTGTGGCCGGTGTAGAATGATTATTGCAGTAATGTAGTGGTTAGTGCTGTGAATCCAGTGATGCACTGTGGTGGTTAGCGCACACTTGCAGAGGTTGACCTGCCGGTCTCACAAACCACAGGTTGTGGTTTCGATGAGCGGCAGGTCATGAGGTTAACAAAAATATCAAACACTTGAATTCCAACCCTATACATATGTATTGTGTACTTACCTACCGTGCGTGGTAGATACCGGGTACTGAAGGTAATAGGTTCCTATATTCACCAGGCTGATAGTCTCGTGTCTGAACTCTGGACCCATGTTCTTGTATTGCAGACACCCTATCATTAAGTACCTATCAGACAAATTTTATGATGTCCGAATGGGAGGAAAAACTTAAAGAAAAAGAAAAGAAACCTCTCATATTCTCATCAAACATGAAAATACCTTACCTACCTACCAAGAGTACCAAGTTAATATTATGTAGATAGGTATAGGTATGAAAATCGATCAACAAGAAAAACCAGTTTGGTGTCAATGATCTAAATCTAAACATTCTAAAACACTCTCATCTCAATAATTTCAAGTGTTTTTCCTCATGTGACCTGAGCGCCACACGTTATACTTACGAGTAGGAGTGTCTGTTATAGCCAAATCAGTATCATCTCTAGTTGACTTTATGTTGGGTGCAAGAAACAACGCTGTAAACCGTGTGTTGAGCAAAAATCGATTTAAAAGTAGATTTCAACATGAAATCGTAGGAAAAACGTCCAAAACAGACTGAGTACCTAACCAGATAATATTCCACGCGTCTTTTGATCAAGGAATCTTTTTATTAAAGTATCATATCTGCAAAGATTAATTAAAGAAGTACAGACCAATCAGACTAATTAAGTAAATACCTAAGGTACCTGTTGTAATACCTCGTTTATTTTGGGGTGATGAGTCTGATGAGATACCATCTGATATTTCATGTACCATGGTTGTATTTCATCAAGATGACTTCACTCCTCACCGAACTTACTGACATCCCATCTACCTAATAGGTACCTGTGTTTTAATGGGAATCGGACCTTATTCTTTCATTGGTCAAGCACACTATAATAATTCTAATCTTTGAGTCGCATAGCAGTACTATTTATTAAGTCCTTGACACATACTCACACACAGGACCAGCATATGCTGCATATGTGCATTTAATTATGTATTTAGGTACATAATTATCTAGGTACAATGTGTACATCTAATGTAAGTACATCAGTTACATTAGTATTTATCAACAAGATTCAAATTACCTATGTAGACCGCATCATTTATTTGAGGGTCTACAATCTCTTCTTGCAGTGTTCTTTCTCAAAGGAAAGATGTGATATAGGAAAAGCTCGCGCTCCCCTTGATTTGTCTCCACGCCCCCCAGTTTGAGAACCTCTGGTGTAGAGTGTAGAGCGCTGTGCTAAGATTGGAGAGTTTTGGCGTCTCCACTATAGTGTTATTTCAACCTTGATTCCCGTTTGCTCAGAGATATTTGGACATTGTTCGTAGGTAAATAAATATTGAATGAATAAAATGTAGATCAATGTTACTGTGGTGCCGAATTCAATGTCAGTCCTACATTTGCTTACTTGGTTTTTGGGTTCCAAAAGGAATTATTACCTACCTGAAACCTAATACTTAGACCTACATATTTCATTAATTAAAATTGTGTTTACATAGGATGAAATTTCGAAACTTCTTTTATCAGAAATCTATCAAAGCTCACGGTCAAATTGATCTCCGTAGGTGTAGTAGGTAACTCCTACAATATATACATAGTTACCTATACCAAATATTATGCAACCCAAAATAAAACCCCCTATGATATGTAATTTTATTTATCATTTGATATTATTGTGTCTGAAATTCTGAAGACAACCCAGACATAGTGACATAGTCGGACATTATGATAGACATTACTTAACCTCTTCCAATCAGAGGTTAACCTACCGGTCTCACAAACCACAGGTTGTGGTTTCGATGACCAGCAGATCATGTGGTAATCAAATACCAAACACTTAAAATAGGTACCAATCTCTGTGGTGAAGTGGTCAGCGCCGGTAGACTTCTTATTTAGAGATTGGTGGTTCGAGTCCAAGTGAAAATTTCTATTGTAGGTTCTAGCGTTCTAGTTCAAGTCAAGAAGGTAATCGGAGAAAAAACACTGATATTTTCTTTCACAAGAAAGCCACCTCTCTTGAATCTGAGATGCACAGTCAAGTCCAGGTTTATCTAAATATGCTACCGGCCTTTGAACCCGCGACCTCTGAGTTAAGCGGCATTCGACCATGGAGATGGAGGTCTTAAGGATAAGCTGGATGGTTATTAAGATATTAGATAGATGATAAATTACATACCTAATAATAATAAGGTTTATTCGGTTTCTTCACAAATTTCATCGTGTTCCTATATAAGTACATAATGTTTGTACTTTTCAGGAACATTTGTGACCCCTACATAGCTACACTCCTAGTTAATCATCACATGATCTGTGTAGGTATCTAAGGTACTTTACATCGATAAGTATCCCCATACCGATAGATAAAGTAATAATAATAAGTAGACAAGTTCTTGTAAGTTGTAGGTACATACTATGTTCTTTTTTTTTATGAGGTTTGACAGAGGGAACTGTAACTGCTATGGTCTTATCGTCCCGAAATCGAAGCGAGAAGGAAGACAGGATAGGGGAAAGCCAGCCGTTCCGAGAACGAAATTATCCCATCAGGATAAAATCCGCCCCGGGCGGGAATCGAACCCGCGGCCTAGCGCTTACAAGGCAGACGCACTACCAACTAAGCTAACTAGGCTGGCTATACTATGTTCTTGTAATATCTTGTAAGCTATTAGATGACAGTGTGTATTTTGTTTCCAAGCATTTGTCACCTGCACGCTGCGCCGATGAAGTTTACAAAGGTAGAACACACTACCATCACGTCACGTGAACTCATGGGAAGTCAGGAAGATGTAGTTCAAAGTTTTTCCAATAAATTGTAGGTAATCTCGTTTAGGACAGTCACACTATTATCACGTCACGTGCGCTCACGTGACCTGATGGTAGTGTGTTCCTAACCTTTTTACTGCGTTCGGACTGTTTGTAACAAGATTTTTTCAAGAGCTTTGATAGAGGGAACTGTAACTGCTTAGGTCTTATCGTCCCGAAAGCGAAGAGAGAATTGAGACAGGATAGGAGAAAGCCAGCCATTCCGAGAACAAACCTTACCCGTTCAGGATAAAATCCGCTTCGGGCGGGAATCGAACCCGCGACCTAGCGCTCACACGGCAGATGCGCTACCAACCAAGCGCGCAGGTTGTCAGACCCCAATCTGTTGCGGAGAGCGAGCCAAAGTAATACTTAAGAAGACCTATAAGTTTTATAGCTACCATATAGAAGCTTCTGTAAAGATACTCACATACTTCTTAACATACTTGGGTACTGTAATAAACATGAGTACTTGACTATTGACTACTTGGAGTACTTGGTTGAATAGACTAATGATAATGATCCATCCTACATCACGGTAGCTAATACAGGGTGACCAATAAGTTGGGAACGAGTACATACCTACTTGACTACCTGGAGTACTTGGTTGAATAGACTAATGATAATGATCCATCCTACATCACGGTGGCTAATACAGGGTGACCAATAAGTTGGGAACAACCCACATTTTATTTCTTTCTTCGTAGTGGTTTGATAGGGAGGACTGTAACAGCGGGTCTTATCATCCCGAAATCGAAAAGAGAACGAGGACAGACAAGGAGAATGTCAGCCGTTCCGAGAACGAACCTTATCTGTTTAGGATAAAGTCCGCCCTATGTTCAATAATCTTTTTATACTCATAATGCCGCCACTGGTCGCTACACAAAGTAGCTACTCAGCTGTGCTCACGAGGCTGAGTGCACCCCGAACTCAAAGCACAGAGCCGAAAAAAACACCGACTCCGCCGGGAATCGAACGCAACCTCCGGCGTGCAATCCTAGTGTGATACCCACCCACTCGGCCATGGAGGCTACTTAAATTAATAGAAAGTAATAACAAATTTGGACCGATTCTAATGCTTTCTCATTACTAGTATAGCTTCGCTATAACTGTAGTAGTAGAAAGTAAAAAGTTTCCTGACTTTTTCAATCGACTGTAGTTTCTCTCCCACATTCATTGAATGTAATACATACTGACAGCATATACATACCAACATACATACTGATAGTATTCAGAAGTAGGTATATTACTGAAGTTAGTGAAGCTTGCTATGTGTGTTCGGATTTGGACCAAGGTGAACTTTGCCATTGTTTACTTTTCAACTACCTATGCCAGCTATTACCTATAAATAATAGTAGCCAGCTACCTATTACCTATATTCTTCAGAGTTAGATCTAAGTATTGTTTACATTTTCTTTCAAGCATGACGTGTTAAACAGACCTCTTTCTCCGATCCATTGATTGATTTTCATCAAGATAAACCAACTTTAAGAACTTACAGCAGGTGCTATCTATACTTGTTCAAGGTGAAATCTACGAAAGTCCTATGACCTTCCCCATACTTCTTCACAATTTTTGCAGACTTTAAAGGTCCGTCTCTGATGGCCATCATAGGTACCTTAAGATAATAACCTACCTATCACCTCCTACATATATACCTTTAACATCAACTCATTAGTTAGAGGCTTTAACTTAGAGCTAGACAATACCCAAGTAGCTATGAGCTCATTTATCAGACCTCCTGTTATACCTAAAGAGTCCTCCTCCTTAGGCCATCCACTCACTATCAGGTAGACCTGATCAGGTATATCTGACACCCGATGAGCACACACACTATTAGGTAGACCTGACAAGTACGATTGAAAAGATCCGTCTGTCAACAGGTCTACTTGATATACCTGATGAGCACACACACACTCTCAGGTGTACCTGTCGTCAGGTCTACCTGATAGTGAGTGGCTGGCCTTAGAGGCTCTAACTTAGTAAACTTAGAGCTGAACAATACCAAAGTACCTATGAGCTCATTTATCAGACCTCCTGAAGTACCCAAAGACTCTAAAGAGGCCTTCTCCTTAGATAACACCAAAGAAGCAAAGACCATTCATTAGGCCTCGTAATAAACTCAACTCACTGTGGACTATGGATCTCCCAAAGCAGAAAATGGTTCAGTAGTGAATTAGAGTCATCAGCTCTAAACTAGGTGAACCAATTTATAATGCCTCCTTTCAACTCACTGAGAACTAATGTGAACTATGGATCTCCCAAAGCAGAAAATGGTTCAGTAGTGAATTAGAGTCATCAGCTCTAAACTAGGTGAACCAATTTATAATGCCTCCTTAAAAGGTTACCACGGAGGTAATTATTTGAGTATCTCGGTGGCAAATAGTGGTTAAGACGCTCGCCTGATAAACAGGAGGGCGTGGGTTCAATCCCAGCTGAGGTATGGGATTTCATCCATGCCTCGGCATCCATTTCATAGAAGGAACTGTGACAACGGTCTTATCGAAAGCGAAGAGAGAAGGAAGACAGGATAGGAGAAGCCAGCCGTTCCGAGAACGAACCTTATCCCTTCAGGATAAAATACGCCCCGGGTAGGAATCTGCAACCTAGCGCTTAGTGTGTCTAAACATAGTCGACCGTCGATTGATATCGATCGACGAAGAGAAACTATGTTATCGAGGCAGTGTGGACGGGTCAGTCGACGGCGATTGATGGTCGGTCGACTATGTGTGGACACACCTTTACAAGGCAGACGCGCTACCCTCCAAGCTAACTAGGCTGGGCTGAGCCAAGTTTAAATTCAGATGGTGGCCGGCCACCGGCCATTATTTAAACGGATAGTCAGATGCTATTAATGAAGTAAACATAGTGTGTCAAATGTCATAGTACAGTTTTTTATATGAACTCCCCATCCGTGGCACAAGCTCTGCTTATACGGGTGGGTATACCATTTATAAGAAAAATGTATGTTCTGAGTTTTTTTGTCGTTTAGCGGGGAACGACATTTGTGCCAAGCAGTTATGCTTAACAATCTTAACATACCTAGTTAAAATTCCTTTTATTTATTATGATTGCCTATTGTTTTCGATGAGTGATACATAAGGGAGTGGTTCCCCAGGTTCCATTTGAAGACACACCACTGGAGCATATAAAACCTGCAGATTCACACAAATCAGAGAAATAATCACTTGATTTAACTGTTACATTCTTGATGGAATCCAGTCGTGTAGGTCAGAGGTCATGATGGTCACCCCTTGAGGGAGAACAAGAACCTGGGACCACCCAAACCAGTGGGGGCGGGGACGAAGGGACCTTTGATAATTATTATTGAGCAAATTTAAAAATGTTTTTTTCAAGGGGTTCAACGCCATTGTAGTGTCACAAGTGTCACAACAGATCTACCTATAAAGGGTCTGGCTGGGGGACATTAAACAGGGAGTAGACCAGCTTGGTCTGGCTGGTGTCTGTCAGGGAGGATAATACCAGCCTGATATTTCCCTTGCTAAAGAAATAGCAATGGTTGAGTGTAAAGGGCATCTAGAGATTTATTCTAGAGATCCGTAGAAGCTTAAGCCACCCTTTTAGGGGTGTTTGCCCGTCCTAAGCCTTTGAGTAGGCTTTTTGTGTACGACTTGTATGCTAAGAAGGGACAATGAAATTTTATCTTTGGACTCTTTGGAGTTTATACCTAGGTAGAATCTTTTTGTTTCTTATGTTCCTAGATAGAACTTTGGATACATAGGTACTTCCCGAATCCTTTCCGTTACCACACCACTTCTGCTGGTTCTCATCTCTTGTCAGGTAGAACATTTATTCTGGACGCCCTTAAAACCTGCCAAAACATCCCATATATACAGGGTGGTTCGTGATTTGCGAACCACGCTTATATCTCAGAAACGGCTGGGAATTAAGGAATGAAATAAACGGCATCACACACTAGGCTTGCACGCAGGAGGTCCAGGTTCGATTCCCGGCGGTGCCGAGGTTTTTTTCGGCTCTGTGCTTGGAGTTTGGGGTGCACTCAGCGTTTGCCCGTCCTAAGCCTTTGAGTAGGCTTTTTGTGTACGACTTGTATGCTAAGAAGGGACAATGAAATTTTATCTTTGGACTCTTTGGAGTTTATACCTAGGTAGAATCTTTTTGTTTCTTATGTTCCTAGATAGAACTTTGGATACATAGGTACTTCCCGAATCCTTTCCGTTACCACACCACTTCTGCTGGTTCTCATCTCTTGTCAGGTAGAACATTTATTCTGGACGCCCTTAAAACCTGCCAAAACATCCCATATATACAGGGTGTTTCTTGATTTGCGAACCACGCTTATATCTCAGAAACGGCTGGGAATTAAGGAATGAAATAATAAACGGCTTCATGTAGATGAAATTTTGATGATTAAAATGGCTTTTTTTAAATTTGCAATTTTTTTTGCAAAACGGCCCATTTTTTGCCAAATATAGGTCACTCTTATAGGAACCCCCATTTTTTATTTAATTTTTGGAATCAGCATAAAATTTTAATTGAAAAAATGTATTCACTCGAAAAAATTTCCAATTCACCGACCTTACTGCAACGGTTTCCAAGCCTCCATGTCACCCTCTTTTCTCTAACTGCATTATCCACGGCTTTCACTGCCCAAGCTAACTGGAACCTTTTCCCAGCCTGCCTATCTCTCACCCCGCCACCGACCTTCACTGATTATTCACCTGTCAGCGGTCATGGTCAGTCCCAAATTACCCAACCTTCACCAAGCCTGCCCACCATCGACCTTACTGCAACCTTTCCCCCAAGCCTGCCCATCTGCCACCGCCACCTTCACTGATTCCCTCCCTTCCCCGCCTCTCTGCTTCCAGGTGACATTCACGAACTCATGGGAAGTCAGGAAGATGTAGTTCAAAGTTTTTCCAATAAATTGTAGGTAATCTCGTTTAGGACAGTCACACTATTATCACGTCACGTGCGCTCACGTGACCTGATGGTAGTGTGTTCCTAACCTTTTTACTGCGTTCGGACTGTTTGTAACAAGATTTTTTCAAGAGCTTTGATAGAGGGAACTGTAACTGCTTAGGTCTTATCGTCCCGAAAGCGAAGAGAGAATTGAGACAGGATAGGAGAAAGCCAGCCATTCCGAGAACAAACCTTACCCGTTCAGGATAAAATCCGCTTCGGGCGGGAATCGAACCCGCGACCTAGCGCTCACACGGCAGATGCGCTACCAACCAAGCGCGCAGGTTGTCAGACCCCAATCTGTTGCGGAGAGCGAGCCAAAGTAATACTTAAGAAGACCTATAAGTTTTATAGCTACCATATAGAAGCTTCTGTAAAGATACTCACATACTTCTTAACATACTTGGGTACTGTAATAAACATGAGTACTTGACTATTGACTACTTGGAGTACTTGGTTGAATAGACTAATGATAATGATCCATCCTACATCACGGTAGCTAATACAGGGTGACCAATAAGTTGGGAACAACCCACATTTTATTTCTTTCTTCGTAGTGGTTTGACAGGGAGGACTGTAACAGCAGGTCTTATCATCCCGAAATCGAAAAGAGAACGAGCACAGACAAGGAGAAAGCCAGCCGTTCCGAGAACGAACCTTATCTGTTTAGAATAAAGTCCGCCCGATGTTCAATAATTTTTTTATACTCATAATGCCGCCACTGGTTGCTACACAAAGTAGCTATTCAGCTGTGCTCACGAGGCTGAGTGCACCCCGACCTCAAAGCACAGAACCAAAAAAAACACAGACCTCGCCGGGAATCGAACGCAACCTCCGGTGTGGCCTCCATGTCACCCTCTTTTCTGTAACCGCATTAACCACGGCTTTCACTGCCCAAGCTAACTGGAACCTTATCCCAGCCTGCCTATCTCTCATCCCGCCACCTACCTTCACTGATTATTCACCTGTCAGCGGTCATGGTCAGTCCCAAATTACCCGACCTTCACCAAGCCTGCCCACCATCGACCTTACTGGAACCTTTCCCCCAAGCCTGCCCATCTGCCACCGCCACCTTCACTGATTCCCTCCCTTCCCCGCCTCTCTGCTTCCAGGTGACATTCACCGTCAGAATCAGATCACCCAGCAGATCCTCACCCAATACCTCCAGCGCCGCCTCTTCCCCCACAATCACGCGCCGCCCAACACGAACATTACCGACAAAATCCCGAACGTAACCGATCGCGAGCTAGACGAGGAGCTGGAGTCGCGCAGCTCGGAAAACCTCGGCAGTTTCTATAATCGGGGCACCCGAAGCGAATCCCCGAACCCGGCCGAGAATGGTATGTTAAGGCGGTCTCTTCGTGATCCCTTGTGTGCCGCGTCCATTTTAGATTAGGACTATTGCACTACCGATAATGGTAAAGTGTGTAGTTGAATTTTCCTTTCGGAAACGGGATTTTCCCTCTCCTGAAGCTCATTTCCCCTCTTTTAAAGGAAAATACGGGAATAAGTTCGACCATTAGGTGGCGTGGTAGCACCAGCAGCTGTAGGTACTAAACGGTTCGATAATTCGATTTCTAATCTGGCGCATTCCCAACCATCAAAGATTAAGATTTTAGTTTCTAAAAGGGAACCAGTTCTGATTCTGAATCTGAAAGTTTCCCCGAAAGGAAAATACACCAGTTTTAATTTCGAGCATTCGTTGACTTGGGAAAGGCGTTTGACTCTCTTCCTGAAATTCTGTCCTTTGTCACTTCCCTCAAGTTAGATGTTTCAGAGACTTCATCTTCCATTTTTAGCTAAATTTCCTTAATTTTAATAAAAATTCCCTAGATACTTTTGAGAATCCATTTTCCGACTTCATCATTCAGTACTAAGTAGAAGTAGATAATTATGTATTTCTTTGTATTACAATACTTTGTTTGAAATGGTTGACAAATTTCTAATACTTTCCCTGATCTTCAATTTGACTGGCTAATCCCTTGTCCAAAGCTATTTTTTGGGCATGTAAATTATCTTCTTCGTTCACTTTTCTAACTTCTGAATTTTTCTTCCATCTGAACTTCTGAACTCATCTATCAACTACAATTCTTCGTATCCTAAAAAAAAAAAGTTAGAGGCGGTTTCAAAATTATAAACTTGATCTCAAACATCGCATCTCAATATTACACAGCTCCTTACAAGGTGAAAATAACAAAACAACAACATTAAATCATTGTTAAAACACATATCACATATTACGTACACATTACATACCTAAAGAAGTACTTGTATAAGAATAAGTATGAACTTATCAGATACCATCTTCAATTCTTCACACGAATGAAAGTTACGAAACATTTTCACAACTTGGGCCATTTCATATACCATTTTCGTATCATCTATTGAGGGCCATTTCATATACCTACCATTTTCGTATCTCTTTTGATTACAGAGAGAAGGCCAGACTCATAAATATTCGTAGTAACAACACTATATTCCTATATTGAATATGAAGTAGTTATAAATAGATCCAATAAAGAATTCAATGAAAGATTATCTAGATCAGAGATTCAGAGTCAAGTTAGAACCAAGTTTGAACTAGAGATGAGTAAAGAGTGAGTGAGTTACAAAAAGAACTACTCTTTTCACTGAATTATTCAGTCAATGAGTCAGAAGGCCATTTGCATCGGGGAAAAAAACTATCTAAAGGTGTTTGAGGAAGTTGTTTCGCATGAGGACATATGAAGAGTTTGAGTGTAGATTCGTAGAAGCTTAACCCATCCTTCAGGGCTTCAGGGCTGTCTAGCCCCTACACCTAAGCCTCAGATTGGGCTTTTTGTGTGTGGGGTTAAGACTACTACATATACCTAATTATCATCTTCTTCTTTTTCTCCAACTTTTCGCACTCAACCTTTGCTATTCCTTTAGCAAGGGAATAAGGGAAATTCAGGCTGGTCTACGCCACGTTTAACGTCCCCCAACCAGACAACATAGTTCCCATCTCCAATTCTCTATAAATAAAAGGACAATATGGACATATTTTCTATAAAATCTACTAAGTATACAATTTATAACAAAAAAGTCTCTCTTGGTAAAAAAAAACACACTTCTGGCTGGAAGATGGTACTTACCACAACAGTTCTGGCGTCTTCAAGGTAAGTAACATCTTCAGATTGAGATCAAGGGGTAACTAGCATTCCAAGAGATAGTCAAATAATAAATCAAAAGAAAAGATCAAAGAGATGCGTATGTACTTTTATTATGAATAATTCATGATATTATTATGAGGTATCTAAATAGTTACATAGGTAATTAATTATGTACCTATCAAGCGTGCCGGGAGGCGCGCGAACGTCAAGAGTTCGAAGCGCCGCCCGGCATATATTATTACAGATTTCAAAAAGAATAATTATGTAGGTAGGTATTTACCTTAAAGTCTCAGAAACCATAAAAGTCCCAGAAAGAAAAATGGATCTCTTCCAAAATATACAGTCGAAACTGTCTAATTGGGACCCGTCTGAAGGGGAAACCTGGATAAGCGGAAAAAAATTGTCGGTCCCTTGGATTGAGGATTCCCAATCAGACAGATTCGACTGTAGTTCAGCATGACTTTGTATGAACGCCTGCGATATCTATTGGAGTATGCAAAATGCAATGAATAAAACACATTTTCTTTCACTCAAGACTCAAGGGACCTTTTGCTTTTCTATGGTTGCCTGAAAACTACTGAGCTATGCAATGTGCTACACACAATAGATACTAGAGTAGCTTTTCCCAAGTTGGGGTACGCGGCCTCCGAAGGGGCCGAGGTGCCTTCACAATTGAAAAAAAAGAGGCCAAAAAAAAAGTTTGGGCACCGCTGGACTAGATTACTCATTACTCAAAAAGGAAAGAAAAGGCCATACTTTGAGATCCGTCTCTAGGTTTCAATACCTATTAGAATTGGAGGAATGATTGTAAAGGTACAAATTACCTAAGTAAATAGGTACCTACCTACCTACTTAGATTTTTTCTATAATCAATGAATAACCTAGCATTGATTTTTGTTTCCTTTACAGGCTAACTGGTACAAAGCGTCTCAGTACTGTAGATACCATGGTATGCACCTGGCCAGCATTGCAAGTCAAGATGAAAACGACAAGCTGGAGAAACATATACGAGACTTTGGTAAGTTGATCAAATTACCCTTGCTATTTGTGGAACCTATGCCAGAGCCGAAAAAATTTCGACCCCAGGACCTCCGGCGTGCTAGTCTAGTGTGATAGGGTAAGTGTACCATTTATTCGCCCACCTAAAAAACGTACCATTTATTGGTCCACCTGTACCATACGCCATAGAAGTCTGAACTGGACAAACTTTTTCAAGATCCAATTTCATCAAAAGAAAGGGCTTAAAGACTGCTATTGAACCAGTGCTATTCAAAAAAGACGTGACAACAACCAGGATAATAACGAGACAAATAAATCAAATATTAAACTTGTTCTTCTTCCTTGCCTTTTCCCGTGTACAGACGGGGTCGGTGTTTTTCGTCAGCCTCTCAATCAGCCCTAGGTGATTGCTTTGTGCTAACATTTTCTTTAGCAAGGGAAAATTAGGCTGGTATAGGTACTCCCTGTTTAAAGTCCCCCAGCGTCTGACTAATGTAAAAGAATAAAATAAAATACTAAACTAAAAAATAAATAATTCAACATCTGTAGCAAGGAAATGGGAGGGGAGGACTGTCAGTAAATTGCATGTTGAGTATTGTTGAGACAGAAATACATGAGAAAATGGGATTGCTTATTGTGACCTTTTATTTACAAAATACGAGTAGGTACGTATACAATTGTACCTATCAGACCTATCTATGTATGGAAATGAAATTGAAAATGGGTACCAAATTACGTAGATAATTTAGATATGGAAATGAAATTGAAAATAGGTACCAAATTACGTACCTAGATACCTACTTTTCAACCTAGATAAAGGTCTGCCTGTACTATAAGTATAGGTACAGACTTACAAACACCTACATTATATAGGTAGATACCTACATACTACGGGAGTACTCAAACACATTTTGCATTTTCTAAATGTACCTCTCTGATTTGCATTTAGCTCCCATTTCAATTACCAAATGCATAATCAAAATACCTCTATTTAATTAACCTTTTAAAAGGTATTTACTGACCAAAGTCTAATACCTTACCATGTTTTGAGAATATCTTTCACAGTGAAAGTATAGATATTGGTATGTAATTACCAGCAAAAACTTACAAAGTCGAATAGGTTATATAGGTAGGTATGTAGATATAGGTAATTATGTATCTGCTTATTTAAACTGTGTTACTTGGGTACTTATAGGCAAAACATTGAATAAACTTAGTGTTAATGTTAGCTCATTAAAGAAGGGCTAGGTTTTGCATAGATGAATATTGATCTAGCCATTGACACCAACTGTAAAATTTACATTTAATGCAAGACATACTCATAGGTACCTTGTACTTTGAATAATAGAATACCTTGATAATGTTCTGTGATTTGATTGAGAATGGGCGATTAAAGATGTACAGCCAGCCTAGTTAGCTTAGTTGGTAGTGCGTCTGCCTTGTAAGGGCTAGGCCGCGGGTTCGATTCCCGCCCGGGGCGGATTTTATCCTGATGGGATAATGTTCGTTTTCGGAACTGCTGGCTTTCTCCTATCCTGTCTTCCTTCTCTCTTCGATTTCGGGACGATAAGACCATAGCAGTTACAGTGTATGATGTACAAGCTGGGTCCGTCCCTCCGGGAATTTTTTTAGCCCGTAGTTTATTCGATCGTGGTTAAAGAAATACCTATGTACCTACCTAATTTGTTTAATATTCAGTTTATTATCCTTCTTGATTTGATTTTTTGATTTTACTTTCATGTAATGATTTAAAATCAAGACTAGAGCCCGCTCTCCCTTTATTTCCAATATAATGTTTAAGTCACCCATCCATTTATTGGCCTTGACAAGCGGGGCCCGTCCCTCCGGGAATTTTTCGATCTTGGTTAAGGAAAATCAATATTTATGTACCTACCTATTTTATATAATATTCAGTTTATTATTATTCTTGATTTGATTTTTTGGTTTTACTTATATGTAATGATTTAAAATCAAGACTAGAGCCCGTTCTCCCTTTATTCCCAATATAATGTTCAAGTCACCCATCCATTTATTGGCCTTGCTCGGCGTAGCCTAACATAGGTGACGCTAAAACCGGTCTTAAAATAACGACTGAAGTGTTATCTAAAACTTTCTCGCTTTAAGTTCATAGGTCGTCGCGACAAATTTCAAGATCAGACCTCATTTGTGTGAGAAAATGTGAAAAAAATCCCCCAAAAAACAGTTTTTTTTTTGGATTTTTGGCTTTATGGTTTTCTGGACAAAATTTGCACCACCATTTTCGTGTTCCTGGTAAAAAGACCTTTAATTTGATATATAGGTCGACCAGGTTTGGATAAGTCCTTCTATGGGAACAGACAGACAGAC
>NW_007379269.1:3491-11392 GCF_000475195.1 Diaphorina citri | reverse complement strand
CGAAGGTAGAGAGAGATAGAGATAGAGAGAGAGAGAGAGAGGAGAGAGAGAAAGAGAGGAGAGAGAAAGAGAGAGAGAGGGGGGAGAGAAAGAGAAAGAAAAAAAAAAAAAGAGAAAGAGAGAGAGAGAGAGGGGGGGAGAGAAAGAGAAAGAGAGAGGAAAAGAAATAGAGAGAGAGGGAGAGGGGAAAAGAGAGAGAATGATTAAAAAAAGAAGAGTGAGGATAGAGTGAGTGAGAGAGAGGGAGAGAGAGAGAAAGAGAGAGAAAGAAAGAAAGAGAGAGAGAGAGAGAGAGAGAGAGAGAGAGAGAGAGAGAGAGAGAGAGATTTTCCTAACTAGGAAATGAGTGTTAAAGATATATGGAACTGTAAAATTTATTGATAATAATCATATAAATTTATTGATAGTGAAATATTGATAGGATATTTTTATTAAGATTTAACTTGTTGTACAATATTAGCAGATTAAATATTAAGTACCTAGGTAATAACATTGTAGGTACAACAGATATGTAGGTACATATCTATCTACCTGTTACAAAATTTTCATTACCTGAAAGTAAAAAAATCAAAAATAAATTGTAAATAGTAAAAATAGTAGATTTATCGACCAAAATAAAATTATTCTATACAATAAATTGTACAAAACATCAACTATTCATGTTTTCATTTTCTGTAATATCAAAATCATCATGCCCCACTGGTCGCTACTCAATCATCCTAACGAAGCTAAGTCGCTAAGTGTGTCCTGTATTCTAAGCACAGAGTAGAAAAAACTTTGGCCTCGCCGGGAATCGAACCCGGGACATCCGATGTAGGTACAAGCCCAAGTGTGATACCTACGAGGCCACAGAGGATTTTTTTTGAGGATCTATTCTATTCTATTCTATTCTACTCTTTTCTATTCTATTCCTATAGGGTGTAAAGAAAAGATAGTTGTCTCTTGAATGAAAGTTATCTGCCCGGCCTAGTTAGCTTGGAGGGCAGAGCGTCTGTCTTGTAAGCGCTAGGCCGCGGGTTCGATTCCCGCCCGGGGCGGATTGTCCTTAGACATTAAATGCATCAGTGGGTATATCAGACTATTATATCAGTTCCCGGTGAATCACTCAAGTTAAGAAACATCGGGCGTGACTGATATTTAAACGGGTGACTGTCTGAAACATCGAGTGCTATAGGGCTTTGAGAGAGTTTTTTTAGAGTTTTAAGAGTTTGACAGAGGGAACTGTAACTGCTATGGTCTTATCGTCCCGAAATCGAAGAGAGAAGGAAGACAGGATAGGAAAAAGCATGGTACATTTGTTTTTTGTTCGTTTTTTTTTCCATTGTTTCCTTTAGCGGAGTAGGCGGATTTCTTTTCCATCGCATTCGCCAGCCTCAGCATTGTAAGCACTAGTCCGCAGGTTCGATTCCTGCCCGGGGCGGATTTTATCCCGAAGGAATAAGGTTCGTTCTCGAATCGGCTGGCTTTCTCCTATCCTGTCTTCCATCTTTCTTCGATTTCGGGACGATAAGACCTTAGCAGTTACAGTTCCGTTTATCAAACTTCTTTAAAAGAATCTCAACACTATCTATCATCTCAATCCAAGGATTGGTTGGCAACTCTTCTCCACACTTCTCTGTCTTGGGTTAATCTCTTCAGCTCACTGTAGGAATCTGTGCCAGCATACTCCATGATCTGCTCCATGAAGCTCATGCGGGGCCTTCCTCTTCCTTTTTTTCCTTCTCTTCTTGTTTCAATGATGTTGAGTTGTTGACTCAAAACTATAAAAAATAAAAAAATCCATCGTATTCACCGTATCATCCACCGATTTCCAGATTCAACGTTTTCGTCGACAACGTCCGACTGGCCGAATTCCGAGCGGAAAACTCGGGTAACTTGGAACATCTGGAGATTATCGACTCCATTGCTACTCCCCAATATGAACAGCTGAGAGAATGTACAGGGAGGAGGTTTATCAAGACACATATACCCCTGAGTCTCCTGCCACCTGACTTGGTGACTAGTGGCGCTAAGGTGAGAGAAATTGGTACTAGGTAGGTTTCACAAACAATAGATCAGTTGCGCTTACTTGGGTGATGTTTCAAGGACAAGGTAAGATGGGTTGATACGGCAAGGTAAGATGGGTTTATACGACAAGGTAAGATGGGTTGATACGACAAGGTAAGATGGGTTGATACGACAAGGTAAGATGGGTTTATACGACAAGGTAAGATGGGTTGATAGGACAAGGTAAGATGGGTTGATACGACAAGGTAAGATGGGTTTATACGACAAGGTAAGATGGGTTGATAGGACAAGGTATACCCAAGTTAGGGCAACTTCAGTGATTCGCAGATTTGGAATTTATCGAACGAAGTGATTTTTTTTTTCCTTTTTACCTTTGATAGAGGGAGTTGTAACTGTCAAGGTCTTATAGTCCCGAAAGCGAAGAGAGAAGGAAGCCGGGATAGGAGAAAGCCAGCCGTTCTGAGAGCGAACCTGCCAGGTATGTCCAATTTGGATAAAAGTATTTGTGACCTTTTTTTCATTTACAGGAAAAAGTGGAGGTTGGAAATCGAAATTTTCGTCGGAACTCAACATGCAGGCTGACAAATGGATCGAGGAAAATCTACGACAAGGTACCCAAGTTAAGGCAACTTCAGTGATTCGCAGATTTGAAATTTATCGAACGAAGTGATTTTTTTTCTTTTTTTCCTTTTTACCTTTGATAGAGGGAGTTGTAACTGCCAAGGTCTTATAGTCCCGAAAGCGAAGAGAGAAGGAAGCCGGGATAGGAGAAAGCCAGCCGTTCTGAGAGCGAACCTGTCAGGTATGTCCCATTTGAATGAAAGTATAATTTGTGACCTTTTTTCATTTACAGGAAAAAGTGGAGGTTGGAAATCGAAATTTTCGTCGGAACTCAACATGCAGGCTGACAAATGGATCGAGGAAAATCTACGAAACACAGACATCCGCTTTCCTGAATGAACATTAGGATTGCTCAAGTTAGACCTGGATTATACCGACCACCTATATTATGCTAAGTTTCCGCAAAAAGTTATGAGATCCCGCCAAAAAATACCACTTCGTGGCATAAAAAAGACCCCGCCAAGTCGTTCCTCCCAAATTAAATCAAGTGCCCACAAAAAATAAACAAAACTCCATCGCACCCCAAAAAAGATTAGGAATCAAGTTTGTACCCCGCCTTTTATTCACTTCGTAATATGTGTGCTCCTCCTTCACGTAGTACCTACCTTTCTTTCCCCTCATTGCACTCCTCTTTCCTCTAATCTCACTTCTGCTTCACTGCATTGGCGGCGTGCCATCGATTTAATTTTAAAGCATTGCACGCCGCCAATGCAGTGAAGCAGAAGTGAGATTAGAGGAAAGAGGAGTGCAATGAGGGGAAAGAAAGGTAGGTACTACGTGAAGGAGGAGCACACATATTACGAAGTGAATAAAAGGCGGGGTACAAACTTGATTCCTAATCTTTTTTGGGGTGCGATGGAGTTTTGTTTATTTTTTGTGGGCACTTGATTTAATTTGGGAGGAACGACTTGGCGGGGTCTTTTTTATGCCACGAAGTGGTATTTTTTGGGGGGATCTCATAACTTTTTGCAGAAACTTAGCATAATAATATGACGTATGAGCGTAGCGCAACAAAGTACAAAGGTAAGGTTTGGTGAGTTTGGGTTATTTCTGAGTGAAAAACACCATAGTAATATATTTGGGTAAGTTTTAGTAAGTTCGGGTCGTTTCCGAGTGAAAAATACCATAGTAACATCATTATGTAAGTTTTAGTAAGTTCGGGTCATTCCCGAGTTTAAAATACCATAGTAACATTATTGCGTAAGATTTGGTAAGTTCCGATAATTTCAGTGTGAAAAATGCCATAGTAACATCAGTGGGTAAGTTTTAGTAAGTTCCGAACATTTCCGAGTGAAAAATACCAATATTAACATCATTGGGTAAGTTTTGGTAAGTTCCGAACATTTACGAGTGAAAAATACCATAATAACATCATTGGGTAAGTTTTGGTAAGTTCCGAACATTTACGAGTGAAAAATACCATAATAACATCATTGGGTAAGTTTTGGTAAGTTCCGAACATTTACGAGTGAAAAATACCATAATAACATCATTGGGTAAGTTTTGGTAAGTTCCGAACATTTACGAGTGAAAAATACCATAATAACATCATTGGGTAAGTTTTGGTAAGTTCCGAACATTTCCGAGTGAAAAATACCATAATAACATCATTGGGTAAGTTTTGGTAAGTTCCGAACATTTCCGAGTGAAAAATACCATAATAACATCATTGGGTAAGTTTTGGTAAGTTCCGAACATTTCCGAGTGAAAAATACCATAATAACATCATTGGGTAAGTTTTGGTAAGTTCCGAACATTTCCGAGTGAAAAATACCATAATAACATCATTGGGTAAGTTTTGGTAAGTTCCGAACATTTCCGAGTGAAAAATACCATAATAACATCATTGGGTAAGTTTTGGTAAGTTCCGAACATTTCCGAGTGAAAAATACCATAATAACATCATTGGGTAAGTTTTGGTAAGTTCCGAACATTTCCGAGTGAAAAATACCATAATAACATCATTGGGTAAGTTTTGGTAAGTTCCGAACATTTCCGAGTGAAAAATACCATAATAACATCATTGGGTAAGTTTTGGTAAGTCGCGGAATTCCGATACCGCGACTACCCGAGTGTGACGATCGGCAGGGATCGGGAGTTTCCGTCAGTGATCGGAGCGGAAAAGATGAGATGGAGAAGACTGCATGAGATTTTCCCCAACGAGGAATATCAGGTAGAATAGAATAGAATATAACCTGTTTATACTGCCGAAATGAGACTGAAAAGTCCCTTTACTCCCGCAGTCTAAACAAGGTCTTATGTATTTGGTACAAAGCTGTACCACCTGTGATTATGACACAATGGTTTGATCATATTGAGGTGAGAGTGCTGGAAGGGTCGAAGTTTTTTTCAGCTCTGCTTGGAGTTCGGGTCGGCTTCGTGAGAACAATTGAGTAGCTACTTTAATCGAGTAGCGACCAGTGGCGGTATTACCAGTGTAAACAGATTGATGATACAAGTAGATGAGAGTTAATAGTAAAGAAGGCACTTAGTAAGGTTGTGATTCTCTCAAAAGTTGTGAAGAAGAAATGCTTTACCAGAAATAATTCATGATTTGATTTTGATGCTGATTTACTTCCCATCTCACAGAGGTTTCAAGATTTTGTTTCTCTGTAACCATCCATAGGGGAATTGCGTTATAAATGGTTCTTTTCTGCTTGATTCTATTCATTTGGCAAACATGTTCAACATCTGAGAGGCATTTCCTTGATAAATTTTGGGACTAATAAGCTTTTTATGTGTCTGGTTGGGGCTTTTATTCCGAGTTAGTTCCAAAAATTCAATGGACCACGAGTAGCAACATGTTCCTACAATAGAAAGCGCCTAAATTCTTTGTTTCCATGGTAACAGATAACAGAGTTATCGTAAACCAAATGTTTTCTATTCTCAGATGGAATCTTCGACTAATAAGCTTTTTGTATCTGGTTGGGGCTTTTATTCCGAGTTAGTTCCAAAAATTCAATGGACCACGAGTAGCAACATGTTCCTACAGTAGAAAGCGCCTAAATTCTTTGTTTCCATGGTAACAGATAACAGAGTTATCGTAAACCAAATGTTTTCTATTCTCAGATGGAATCTTCAGCTGATTTCAGAGCCAGGCCCGGACTCCGTGCTGCACTTGTGTCGTCTCTACCCGGCCCTGGAGTCGCCCCTGTCTCCAAAAGAAGAATATGATCCACGCCTGATTTGTGACTACGGGCCTGTGCAAGCTGTACCGCCTGTGATTATGACACAATGGTTTGATCATATTGAGGTGAGAGTGCTGGAAGGGTCGAAGTTTTTTTCGAATCTGCTTGGAGTTCGGGGTGCACTCGGCTTCGTGAGAACAATTGAGTAGCTACTTTAATCGAGTAGCGACCAACGGTGGTATTACCAGTGTAAACAGATTGATGATACGAGTAGATGAGAGTTAATAGTAGGTAAAGAAGGCACTTAGTAAGGTTTTGATTCTCTCAAAAGTTGTGAAGAAGAAATGCTTTACCAGAAATAATTCATGATTCGATTTTGATGCTGATTTACTTCCCATCTCACACAGAGTGACACAAAATTCGATCGACTCAAATTCTCCATCACCACATGGCCGGGTAATATAGTCACCCTCAGATTCGCTCTAGACTCCACAGACTACTCGGCCATCTCATACAGAGTGACACTAAATTCGATCGACTCAAATTCTCCATCACCACATGGCCGGGTAATATAGTCACCCTCAGATTCGCTCTAGACTCCACAGACTACTCGGTCACTCTGAACATCATCAAGAGAGGGGGTGGTGGTGGTGCTGGTGGTGGTGGTAGAGGAGAAGAATGTGGAGATGGGATGAGGAGCTGCGTCAGCTTTGTGATGGAAGAGGAGACATTAGAAATTGGTAAGAACTAAAGCAAAGTAAAGAACTTAAATGGTTCAATAGCCTGATCATCTTGGAGAGTAGCTCATCTTTAAGGGTTCGATTTCAAGGCGAACTTCATCCTAAACAGTTAAGGGTCGTTCTCGGAACGGCTGGCTTTCTCCTATCCTGTCATTTCTTTGATTTCGGGACAATAAGACCTAGACCTTCTGTTGTTACAATTCCATCCATCATACTTCAAAGGTTTTATCTGTATTTTTAGATAGGATTTCACCCGCTGCCGCTGTTCAATCGTCTTCACGTAGGCGTAGTTTGCACCGCGAAACAGCTAGCACATTCTACAGTTTGTCATCAAGGCTTTCGCCACGCTCAACAATGCTTAACTCCAATGTTCCGGTTCCTTTACAGACGAGCACGATCGAATCATTCTCAGTCAACGCTCGACCACCGGAGAGGTCACCGTTGCCTCCATCGTTACAACTCACCAAACGTGTAACTATAACGATGAACTGGTTCTGGAAGGAACCGTTGAGATAGCGTTCAATCCAGCCGCTGAAACACCGAATGAGGAGTTACTCAACGCTAAGGTGGAACTGATCAAGAGTTACTTGACTCATGATGAATCGGACTACTCGGAACGGTGAGTCGCAACTCACCAATACCAATGGTGTTGCTATGGTTACACCTTCGATAAACTATATCCATTAAGAACTATTGATAAGTTGGTGATTAGGCTCTAGTTCCTGTAACCTGATGGGTTTCATCCTGGCCTAGCACGCACGAGGTCCGACTTCGATTTCTGGTGGTTCAAAAAACTCAACAAGATTTAGGAGAAGAGTGAAACCTTTTTGCCCCCTCAGGACTGGGCTGGGGGTTAATATTCGTCTGATAACGCTTGTTTACCTTATTTAATAACAAAAGGTCATGCTCCATAAAACCTACCTAAAAACCTACCTACCTAAAAATACCTACCTAAAAATAGTTATAAAGTTATTTATGTATTATTGTTGCCAAACTCCATTGTAATTATTTTAAATAAATAAATACAATTATATTACTACTACTACTACTACTACTACTACTACTACTACTACTACTACTACTACTACTAATTTAGGTTTTATTGTCCTGAAACCAAAGAGAGCAAGGGCAGGATAGAACAGAACTGATCATTTCAATATTAAACCTGCTCTGTTTAGGATAAAGTCCATCTTGGGCAGGAATCAAACCCCCAACCTAGAACTTACAAAACAGGTGTGCTACCTTCCAAAGCCAATAGAGATCTTATTGTCCTGAGATAAAAGAGTAAAGAAGGAGGGTAACTAGTCAAGTAGGTACAGTTTTTTTTTTTTTTTTTTTTTTTTTTTTTTTTTTTTTTTTTTTTTTTTATAGGGTTTTTTTTCACCCCCCACCCAACAAACCATGT
>NW_007379269.1:0-2892 GCF_000475195.1 Diaphorina citri | reverse complement strand
CTGAGGAGGAAGGGGATTTCATCTACCATGACTTGATACCACAGTCTAGCTTGTATCTCTTCTCGGACGATTTGCAAACTATTGATATCTTCCTCGTTGTTGAGAAATGTCACGTGTACTCTGCAGAGTCGTCACATCTTGTTCTCAAACATTATAATCAAACCCAACTGGTCGTAGAGCCGTACTGTTGGCGAGACTTGACACCAGATATGAGCGACGAGCGAACAATTGTGTGTACTCAGCCGGTGAAGTTGACCTTGAACCCGGGCATCAATGTGTTCAAGCTGTGGTATAATGCGAATAAAAAGAGAATTGAGCTTGACTCTAAATTGTTTTTGGACAAATGATGTTTTATTTCTTATGAACAGAACAACAGGTTTACAGTTTGGTAATGGAATCCTACCAGGATATGTAAATAATTGTTTTTGGACAAATGATGTTTTATTTCTTATGAACAGAACAACAGGTTTACAGTTTGGTAATGGAATCCTACCAGGATATAAATGAAAAATGAAAAAGAAAGGTGGAGGCAAGTAATGTGAGGTCACGGAGGAAGAGGAATAAAAAGAGAATTGAGCTTGATTCTAAATTGTTTTTGGACAAATGATGTTTTATTTCTTATGAACAGAACAACAGGTTTACAGTTTGGTAATGGAATCCTACCAGGATATCTGAGCGACGAGCGAACAATCGTGTGTACTCAGCCGGTGAAGTTGACCTTGAACCCGGGCATCAATGTGTTCAAGCTGTGGTATAATGCAGACGGACACTTCCTGGTGGGAATATTTGGAACTGGAGAGTTCCAGACCGTGTCAAGGTGCAAGTTGAATCTACTGTTGAGCCAGGTGTCTCTGCATGTGAGTCAGTTAGTGACGGACATTGTCACCAAGTTAAGCACATTGCTCCAAGCAGGGCCCGGGACTTGGGAGCACGGCACCGCTTACACCGCGTTCATAGAAGCATTCTGTCCAAGGAAGTACTTCGACCCCGGAACCAACATCAACGAGAGAGTTCAAATCAAGGTGGACGTCCTGCAAAAGCTGGAGTCTTTGCTGATGGAGAATATTCTCAGTTACAACTTTGACTCTGTTCTCAGTACCATCGCGGCCCCAAATTGACCAACATCAACGAGAGAGTTCAAATCAAGGTGGAAGTCCTGCAAAAGCTGGAGTCTTTGCTGATGGAGAATATTCTCAGTTACAACTTTGACTCTGTTCTCAGTACCATCGCGGCCCCAAATTCGTCCTCTACAAGCTTGACGAACCCCTTGGACGGCGTGATAGTGCAAGCGATCCTCCAGTGTCAGGAGATATTCCAGGATGCCGTCTTCGGGGAACGCTACCTTGAGCTGAACGCACCGCATTACCACCGTCTCCTAGTATCCTTCAAGCAAACCTCGGCCTCTCAGCTGACCGTCAAGAAGGGAAGCAAGTTATCCAAGCTGATGAAGTCGAGCATGTCTTTGCAGCAGAAGAAGACGAAGTCAAAACTTACCGCGGCTACAGCCTCTAAGTTTTCTATTCTGAACTCCCTACTTGGGGATATTATCGAGAGAAATGCGAGCGAGTTCTTCACATTGCTGGCAGCGACTCCTGGTGTTGAAACGGCGGATGTTATACAGCAGTATAGATATTCGGGCACATTTGATCGGAAAGTAAACTGGAAGCAAGGCAATTGTTTGGAGGACATTCCAGATGATGGGGACAACTCCGGTGAGCATTCCACCGATGCACTCAACAGTTGTGAAAACGAGCCATCCATCAGTGAGTATTCAGAGAACAGTGGAAACAATGACCAGGGAGATACTAGGGAGAGTGGAAACTCTAGAGGTGATTGTCAATATACAACCGAGGACACAATGGATACGGATCAAAACGATCATGTGGGAACGTTTGATGAAACTAAACAAGACAACAATGAATACCAGCCGAGCTGTGACAGGATTGTAGATGAAGAGAACAACCAAGGGTATGAAGGCTGGAACGCGAGTATGGAAACTAACAATGATTACCAACAAGACAACAATGAATACCAGCCGAGCTGTGACAGGATTGTAGATGAAGAGAACAACCAAGGGTATGAAGGCTGGAACGCGAGTATGAATAGCATGGAAGAACAAGACTGTGGTACCACGGAAGATGAAGGCTTACCACGTCATGGACGCAGAGGAGGTACAGAGAGAATTACATCAAGAAGAGCGCGTCAAAACCAAGACGATAATGCTGAGCCTCTACTTAATAGTGAAGATTGACTATATTGACAATTCTCACCTTGTCCAAATTTGGAATAGCTGTTCATAAGGTTGGCTTCCAATTGATCTCTTAGTTCAAGCCCCATTAGAACACTAGTTACAACTTACCATACGAGGGTAATGGAAAGTAAACACTCGGTAATTTCTCACCTGAAAAGTCCCTTTACCCCAGCAGTATGGTGTCTCTTCTCGCCCATCTGATGAGATGCATATAACGGGATGGATGATTACTTTTATACGATCTACTATCTACTTAATAGTGAAGCTCGAACATATTGACAATTCTCAACTTGTCCAAATTTGGGATAGTTCATAACCCCATTAGAACACTAGTTACAACTTACTATACGAGGGTAATGGAAAGTAAACACTCGGTAATTTCTCACAACTTACCTTGTCCAAACTTGGGATAGTTCATAAAGTTGGCTTCGAGTTGATCTCTTAGTTCAGGACCCATTAGAACACTAGTTACAACTTACTATACGAGGGTAATGGAAAGTAAACACTCGGTAATTTCTCACAACTTACCTTGTCCAAATTTGGGATAGTTCATAAAGTTGGCATCGAGTTGATCTCTTAGTTCAGGACCCATTAGAACACTAGTTACAACTTACTATACGAGGGTAATGGAAAGTAAACAC
>NW_007379268.1:58819-62461 GCF_000475195.1 Diaphorina citri | reverse complement strand
TCGGGAACGGTATGAGCTAGAGACTTGAAATTTGGTATGTAGTTGACAAATGTGACACGGATGCAACAGAAAACGTTTTGTTGAGATAGGTGCTGCGGTTGGCGGCATTTTGACAGCTTTTGGACGGATTTCGCCAGTTTTTTGGCGGTTTTCAGCTATACCGACTAAACGGATAGAGATATGGTAAAAGTTAGGGTCAAATAATACTCAAATAAGCATCATTCAATAGGATAAGGAAAGTCGTGTGATGTTCACACCAGATATTTTTTACATAAAGCTAAATCAAAATTTTGAAGGTGTACCTTCAAAATCAAGCCCCCCCAAAAATTTAGGCAAGAACCGCCTATGTGTAACTGTCTGGTCTAATACCTGATAGTGAGTATATCTGGCCTAAAGCTGTCTCTGTGTCCGGTCTGTGTGAAGACTCTTCACTGAAGAGATAGGAAAGACAGGATAGAAGAAACCTAGACGTTCCGAGAACAAAGGGTGTATTACCTAGACCAGGCTTGTCCAACCCGCGGCCCGCGAGCTCATTTTTGCGGCCCGCGAAGCCCCGCCTAAAAAAAATGAACGAAAATGAGAAATAACAGTAAAATAATATACTAAATAAAATAATTAATGCATGAAAATTTTCAAATTTATAAAAATTACCTGCCCCAATTTACCTTACAAATTTCATAGTTAGTTTCTAATTCTAGGTAGGTACCATCAAACGCAATGCTGTAGGTAGCATGAAAATTTTCAAATTTATAAAAATTATCCTTACAAATTTCACGAGTTGATTGACTTCTCTAACTTCAAAGCAAACATAATAGAAATCATTGGCGAATTTGATAGGAGATTTGCTATAGGTCCTATACTGACTCGGGATTGAGATGAAACGAGGATTTCCCTATACTTACCCAGGTCAACCTCGGATCGAACTCAAAACAAAGTGTCCGCAATTCGGTAATCTTTTGGGCTTAATGTCCGCAATTCACCGACACTGCCTGAGAAAATCGACGGGTTAATTATGCAGAAGTCACGTCCCGTGGAAAAGAACAGCTCCTTTTTGTATTTAACCTAACCCTATAATAACACTAATCACTGCTCTAATTGTGAAAACTCCTTCTTGCGTTTAACCTAACCGTCTCTTCCTCCTCCTATCTGACTTTTCCCCTCTTCTCCTTTCTTGACCAATCAAAAACCACCGCCTCTCCTCTTTCCCCTCTTCTCTTTTCTTGACCAATGAGAATTATTGATTCAATTTGAAGTCTCCTCTTCTCAATCCTCTTGTGACCAATCAAAAGAATTCTCCTCTTCTATCTGAATTTTCCCCTCTTCTCCTTTATTGACCAATAAAAAGACCCCACCCTCTGGTCCCTTCCAATCAGCCCTCCTCCCCTCTTCTCATTTCTTGACCAATCGAAAACCTCACCCTCTCCTCCCTTCCAATCTGTCTTCTCTTCTTCTCCTTTCTTGACCAATAGGAATTATTGATTCAACTTTGAGTCCCCTCTTCTCCCTCCTCTCTTGACCAATCAAAAGTCTCCCTCTCCTCTCCAATCTACACTCCTCCCTTCTTCTAATCTCTCAACCAATAAAAAAGCCTCAACACTTCCAATCTGTCCTCTTCTAATCTCTTGACCAATCACAAGTCTTGGTTTAATTTTGAAACCTCTCTTCTCCCTCCTCTCTTGACCAATCAAAATCCTATACCTCTCCTCCCCTCCCTTCCAATTTTCCCTCCTACCCTCTTCTAATCTCTCGACCAATCACAAGTCTTGATTCAAACCATGTTGGACTATCAGGCGTGGAAAAGTTTCGGAATCAGATGGATAGTGTTGGGACTAATTTGGTGCCAATTGGGTGAAGGTGCCGGCCCTGGTTTTGGGTGAGTTTTATTTAATAGGGCTTTAACTTAACGTCATTGTAGAAATTAGAAATGATGAAGTTTTAATTAACAGGGGTTTTACTCTTCATTCGACGACAAGCTATTCCTGCCTCGGTGGTGTAGTGGTCAAGACGCTCGCCTGGTAAACAGGAGGGCGTGAGTTCTATCCCAGATGAGGTATGGAATTTTATCCTCATTTATTTGAGAGTGTGACCACATAATAATGGAGCTCTAAGGGTTAGGTGGTAGAGAACGCCTCCGGCGTTAACCTCACCTAGTGGTTACCTTCCACTCAAGAGTCTATTATACCTACCAGTCTCACCTACCCTAAGTGGGAACGGAAAATCTAGTAGGACGGGATTGCCCATGCAGATGATCACCTATCAGGAGGCTCCTGCTTTGTAAGCTGTAGATCGCGGGTTCGATTCCCGCCTGTAGCAAAATTCATTCTACTTATACGAACAGGTGAAGTAACGAAAAGGCTGCATGGCTTTCTTCTAGATCTAGAATCTCAAATTTCTTGACCCCGCCGGGAATCGAACCCGGGTCTCCCGCGTGCAAGGCGAGCGCAGTGACCACTACGCCATGGGAGCTGATCAACCTCCTCTAGGTACTAGGTTATACTAGGTTTGGTACCTATATTACCTCCTTGGAGAGGAAAGGAATAAAGCGGTGCTCCCATCCCCCATCTTCCATGGGGGGATTCGCCTCTGATTTATTGCCTTCTCCATTTCCAGATAAATTACCAGTGGCGGAGTGTAATAGGGAAGGGTAGTCTGGTATACATTATCAATAACATGTTATTGGATCTCAGCTTCATTCTGGACTTACAACGTCTGCTCTGATTTATTGTCTTCTCCATTTCCAGATGAATTACCAGTGGCGGAGTGTAATAGGGAAGGGTAGTCTGGTATACATTATCAATAACATGCTTATGGATCTCAGCTTCATTCTGGACTTACAACGTCTACAGCTCAAAATACAGACGGTCCGCTTCGATAATCGCAAAGCGTAAGTCAAACATTTTGATCCCTCCTGATTGGAACCTCCTGATCAATGCTCTTAAACTTTCGGCCACTGAGGTGGGTACTAAAGATATTCTCTTACTCTTAGCCTTAATTATAATTAGAGATTTTTTTTTTTTTCAAGAGGTTTGATAGAGGAAACTGTAACCGAAAAGGTCTTATCGACCAGAAAGCGAAGAGAGAAGAAGGATAGTATAGGAGAAAGCCCAGCCGTTCCAAAAGAACGAATCTTATCTGTTTAGAATAAAATTCGTCCCGGGCGGTAATCGAACCCGCGGCCCAGCGCTTACAAGGCTCTGCCTACCCTTCAACTGGTGGTGGTTACAACTAGGCTGGTGGTTACCAAAAACAAGACCAAATATATAAGACCTTGGTTAGACTGCGGGGGAAAAGGGACTTTTCAGTCCTATCCCAACAGGATAAACAAGGTATATTCTATTCTATTCTACGTGGTTAGAATGCACCAATTCACAATGGGTCACTGAAGTTAAGCGACATTGCACGAGGTTGGAATAATCCGGATATAATAATGGTCTGGGTAATCGAGTGCTGCTGGTTTTATGTGAGTATGAGTGATGAGAGGTTAACGTGACTACTTGAGTAGCGTAAAACCCTCATCACTAAATACCTTGGTAAGCTATACAGTGAAGTTCAACCCATAATAATGACTTACCGATCACATTATGTCTAGCTATGATACCTAGGCTGACAATGAAGCATTGTTTTGACTTACCGATCACATTG
>NW_007379268.1:51999-58383 GCF_000475195.1 Diaphorina citri | reverse complement strand
TAGGGTTGCCAACTTTTTTTTCGGCATATACGGTACAAACTAGCAAAATGGTGAAAAAATACGGATTTCCCGATTTTTGCCCGGAACAAAGGCATGCATAGGCCTAGAGATCCAAATTTATGAATCATGCTGCATGCACCTGTACGCTGTACGTTATACATTCGTACTGGTACCTGAAGAAGATAGAACGCGTTGCTAAAAGTCACGCTACTCCTCTTGGAATGTGAGACGGACCTAAGCTTATGGTCAGACTTAAGTTGCATAAGCATGCTTGCATGCGCAAGTAAATTGCCGATGAGTGACCAGCCTGGTCAATCATCCACAACTTACGAAATTAGCATTATAAAAATTCTCAACAAAACAGATTTTAAAATAAATAATAAATTACCAAACTAATAAAAACTACAAATAATAACTAAATAATGACAAAATAATAAATATACTCATGAAAAAATCAAATTGTGAAAATATTTTTAACATTTTGAGGTTATGTTGCAACAACCTCGCAAGTAAAATCAAAACTTTTTGATCGAGAAAACTTCTTTGGCAAGTGTTAAACGGCACCGGAACCTCTTTGGAAGCGCACGCTTGCGCATGCAACTTATGTCTGACCAATAGCTAAGGATGCTCGTGTTGGAAGGGTGTGGAAAGGGGAAGAAAGGAAGGAAGGGTCTCATGGTGTAGGAAGGATTGAGGGTTTAAAATTCCTTGTACCTTCGTGGCCCCGTAAGTTTCAGACTAGGCTTACACACTGGAGGTTTCCGTCAGGGATTTTTTTTCGTCTGATGCATGGAATACGGGATACACTCAAGGACAATTGAGCAGTAGGGTCGCCAACTTTTTTTTCCATATAAAATAAATTTTAAAAATTGCCGCCGGGACAGCTATCTCACGTCGTCCGAGCTCATCTCAACCCGGTACATAAACACACCCTGAAGGGAGTTTTGCCTCGAAAATGACTCCTAGGTACGCATTCAGTTTTTTTTTTCCAACCTCTTTGTTTTTTTGTTAGCTTTTCAGATATTCCATTAGATTTACGATTTTTTCACGTTTAGTAGATACCTGTGTTGGTTCGATTTTTTTTTGAAAGGAAACAAGGAAAAAGTCGATAAAAAGGAGAAATATTGAAATTCAAGAGTCAAAAATATTTTTTTTTTAGTTTTTTTATCCACCAAAAAACAGTAAAACATCATTAATTGCATATGAAATGACTGTTAGTTCTGGTAAAAATCGAATTGGTATGCGATAAATGACATTTTCATCACGCAGAACATATTATTTTCCCAGAATAGGTACCCGTATCTAGACATGAGGAATAAGAATAGAATAGAATATAATATATACCTTGTTTATCCTGCCAGAATAAGACTGAAAAGTCCCTTTACCCCCGCAGTCTAAACAAGGTCACATGCTAAACCTACACTACACTACCTACTTGACTCGCGGGTTTTTGTGTTTTTCGTACGTACCTACCTATCTTTTTAACCTTTTTTTTGTATTTTTTTTCTGTTTATTAGTCAGTTCCCGTATTTTCCATAGATTTGGAAAAAAACCGGAACAAAGGTGTGTTCCGGCGGAACATTTGATTTTTGACAAAAATACGGATTGTTCCGGGAAATAACGTACGGTTGGCAGCTTCTTTAATGGAGCAGCGACCAGTGTAAAAAAGATCATTGAAATTGATTGCCAAGGAAGCACTATAAGGGGTAATGCTGTGATATTCACAAAAGTTGTGAAGAAGCTCTGCTTTATCACAAAGAAACCATGACTCTACATGATTTAGATTAGGTTTATGTAGATAAATTATTTATAATGTATGTAGGTACCATATACCTAATCAACTTAATCTAGTCTTTAGTCATATCTACAAGGTGCTCCAGAAAAACACCATGTACCCAAAGGTGTGTTCCGGCGGAACATTTGATTTTTGACAAAAATACGGATTGTTCCGGGAAATAACGTACGGTTGGCAACCCTAGTAGACCAAGTAAGTCTAAGTTATCCTTACTACTTTTTGTTCAAGCTTTTTTTTGTATATAGGTTGTATTTTGTACCTTTGTACCTTTGTACCTAAATTAATACGTGTACAGTTAATAATTTTCTTTGAATAAGATTAGGTTAGGTCTTTTTGAGGGATAAGACCTTTAGAAACAAGGAAAATATGTAATAAAAAAACTATCGATAACTATCGATGGCGCCGACTATCGATAGTTCATTTTCTTTGAATAAGATTAGGTTAGGTCTTTTTGAGGGATAAGACCTTTAGAAACAAGGAAAATATGTAATAAAAAAACTATCGATACCTATCGATGGCGCCGACTATCGATAGTTCTCCTCCTCTACTTGCTCGTGGTAAAAAAAAGTTTCTATTGCCCTACCTAATCCTACTCATCTTCTTCTACAAGTCAGTCTCTAAGTTCAGTACAAATCGTTCAAAAGCTAAAAGTTTAGCTCAAAGTTTACCCTTTTATTTGATAGAAGTTTAACGTCATTGTTAAAAGTATAATAACTACTAAGATCTTGAGTGACGGAGGTTCTACATGGACGACAGTGACGACACCATCTACTCAACTACTCATATTGACCTCATTCAGTCCAAAGTTTAGCTCAAAGTTTACCCTTTTATTTGATAGAAGTTTAACGTCATTGTTAAAAGTATAATAACTACTAAGATCTTGAGTGACGAAGGTTCTACTATGGACGACAGTGACGACACCATCTACTCAACTACTCATATTGAATTATTGACCTCATTCAGTCTGAGTGGGGCCTGGAATAAACTTGAAACTTAGCAGTATTTTTTTAAACAAATAAAAAAATTATTTTACAAATAAAAAAATTATTTTACAAATAAAAAAATTATTTTATTTGTTTTATTTGGTTTTTCTGTTCACTTTATTTATTTTTCAACCGGGGCATCATCTCAAAGTTCAGTCAAAGGCCCGAAGATCAAGCATATCAGGTTTTTAACACTTCGCCTGACAAAAGCAAAAAATCGTTCCAGTCAAAGGCCCGAAGATCAAGCATATCAGGTTTTTAACACTTCGCCTGACAAGAGCAAAAAAAATCGTTCTAGTCAAAGGCCCAAATTAGCTCAAAGTTTACCCTTTTATTTGATAGAAGTTTAACGTCATTGTTAAAAGTATAATAACTACTAAGATCTTGAGTGACGGAGGTACTATGGACGACAGTGGCGACACCATCTACTCAACTACTCATATTGACCTCATTCAGTCTGAGTGGGGCCTGGAATAAACTTGAAACTTAGCAGTATTTTTTTAAACAAATAAAAAAATCATTTTATTTGTTTTATTTGGTTTTTCTGTTCACTGAGTGGGGCCTGGAATAAACTTGAAACTTAGCAGTATTTTTTTAAACAAATAAAAAAATTATTTTACAAATAAAAAAATTATTTTATTTGTTTTATTTGGTTTTTCTGTTCCCTTTATTTATTTTTCAACCGGGGCATCATCTCAAAGTTCAGTCAGAGGCCCAAAGATCAAGCAGATCAGGTTTTTAACACTTCGCCTGACAAGAGCAAAAAATCGTTCCAGTCAAAGGCCCAAAGTTCAATCAAAGGCCCAAAGATCAGTCATCGTCCCAAAGCTCAGTCAAAGGCCCAAAACTGAGTCATAGTTCCAAAGTTCTTTCAAAGCCCCAACTATCAGGTTTTTAACACTTCGCCTGACAAGAGCAAAAAATCGTTCCAGTCAAAGGCCCAAAGTTCAGTGAAAGGCCCAAAGATCTGTCATCGTCCCAAAGCTCAGTCAAAGGCCCGAAACTGAGTCATAGTTCCAAAGTTCTTTCAAAGCCCCAAAGTTCATCCAAAGACCCAAAGCATCGTTCCAAATTTCAGTCAAAGGCCCAAAGTTAAGTCATAGTTCCAAAGTTCAGTCATCTTTAAAAAGTTCGTTCAAAGGCCCAGAATTCAAAATCCAAAATGGCGTACGACCATGGAGTTTACCCTCTGCTTAAGCTGATACTAGTCCTGGGATACCAATTCGAGATAACAACATTCAAAGCCAAATGGAAGAACAACCTCATAGAAGTTGTATACTGGGTGCACCAGATAATAGGTGTCGCGTCTCTTATTTCTCATGTTATCAGCACAACCACCCGGTCTATTCGGTACATGCCTGAGTTTTTCCAACGCTTGTTCGAGGACGCTGCATTCAATTTGCTTTTCATCGAGGCACATTTCATACGAGCCAACTTTCAGGTAGACTAGAATAGAATTCGAATTTGATTTCTCTTTTTATGTAAATTGAATTATAAAAACATCTCCTAGGCTGATTTCAACCTCTGAGGAGATGCTTATTCTCCCTCTTCATTACTTGGTAAAATAATAAAGGAAGGACGGGCTAAAACTTAACATAGGTATAAATTTAAATTTGTAGGTACACCTATTTAATAAGATCAGTGCAATAGTCCTAAATGAAAATGGACGCGGCACACAAGGGATCAGGAAGAGACCGCCTTAACATAATAATAATATTTAATAAGATTGGTTTAGATAAAATATTGTACATGCAGTGGCGTAGCGTCTATGTAGGGCGTGTATGGCGGCCATACACTCAAAAGTTCACTCAAGTACCCTTAGATATTGACTTTAAATAATTATTAATGTATTTTTATTAGATATAAATAAAAATTATTATCCCTGAAATGGTTAAAAATCTCTTTTTATCCCAGTCGGACCCGAAAAATCCTCTAATAGAGATAAAAATCCCACTGTGTCGGGATAAGACACAGTATGAACACTATGGTGTCTACAAAATAAGACACAGTACCTATGAATAGGCTTGCCAAACGTCCCGAATTGGCCGGGACAGTCCCGAATTTCAGGGGGTGTCCCGGCGTCCCGTTCAGTTTTTCATTTTGGGGCGTTTTGTCCCGAATTTCCGTTTTTGTCCCAGAAAAAATTCGGGACGCGTTTTTTAACTTTAAAATTAGGTACCTACCTCTATAAATCAGAATTTGTTCTTAACTTGTCTTGTTTAAATTTGTCATGCTTTCATCAGTTTGCTCTTCCACTTGGCTAAACCTTTATAAACGAGAAAATGTTGTATTAAACAGCCTTAAACGAAAAAATGAGCTGGTCCCTTGGATTCGCGGATTTCGCGATTATGTTCGCGGATTTCGCGATTATGGTCGCGGATTTGGCGATTATGTTCGCGGATTTCGCGATTATGTTCGCGGATTTCGCGATTATGGTCGTGGATTTGGCGATTTTGTTCGCGGATTTTGCGATTATGTTCGCGGATTTGGCAATTATGTTCGCGGATTCGCGTTCCGAATCGACATTTTGGATATTTGGCAAGCTTCGCGGATTACCTATCGTACCTATGTGATTTCGCGATTATGTTCGCGGATTTGGCGATTATGTTCGCGGATTTCGCGATTATGTTCGTGGATTTCGTAATTATGTTCGCGGATTTGGCAATTTTGTTCGCGGATTTCGCGATTATGTTCGCGGATTTGGCGATTTTGTTCGCGGATTTGGCGATTATGGTCGCGGATGGCGATTTTGTTCGCGGATTTTGCGATTATGTTCGCGGATTTGGCAATTATGTTCGCGGATTCGCGTCCCGAATCGACGCGATTATGTTCGCGGATTTGGCAATTATGTTCGCGGATTCGCGTCCCGAATCGACATTTTGGATATTTGGCAAGTGATTTTGCGATTATGTTCGCGGATTTGGCAATTATGTTCGCGGATTCGCGTCCCGAATCGACATTTTGGATATTTGGCAAGCCTACCTGTGAACACATTATATGGTATCTACAAAATGACATAAGAATGAATGAAATAACATTCCTCTATCATTGTTGGTATAACGGAACAACTGTTGGTTTAATGGAACAACTTGTTCTAAGCTGACAGTTTAGAAAGCACTATAATTTTACTTATACTTATCAATTCTTTCAGGACCTTCATGAGCTTATTCAGCACATGGAAACATCCTTCAGTACCCAGGAGACAGAGATTGTCGAGAAAACTTACGCCAAGGCCAAGTTCATCTTCTACGTGTGTGTAACCTCCGCTATTGGTTGTCTATCTGGGTCCATTTTGGAGACCTTTTTCACCGTGTCGCAGGAAGAGCTTGATCTCCTCTCGCATATCTACGATCGGAAGTATCCTAATAATCGACTCCAGACGAACTTCTGGGTTCCTGATATCGACGATAGTGAACCTCCGTACTATCAGATCATCTTTGTTACCGAGCTGTACCTGATTTATCTGATTATTCTACTCACTATTCTCAGTGTCAGCTTGATTCCAATGCTAGTTACGCATATCGCGGGGCAGTATGAGATTCTGTGCAATCGGATTCAATCCTTGGGTCATAGTAGCATCATGTGGAACAAGCGCCGACCGATAGA
>NW_007379268.1:49750-50461 GCF_000475195.1 Diaphorina citri | reverse complement strand
AAGGCCAATAAATGGATGGGTGACTTAAAGTTAATTGAGTAATTGTGGGATTTTTTTTTCACATTTTCTCACACAATTGAGCTCTGATCTTGAAATTGGTCGCGACGACCTATGAACTCAAAGCGAGAAAGTTTTAGATAACACTTCAGTCGTTAATTTAAGATTAAGGAGCGCGGTAGCGCTCCGCCCCGCCAAGGCAAGAAAGTTTGACCGCGCTACTAGAGATATTATACGCGACAGGGAAAGTAGCCGTTTTCAGGTATCGGTTTTAGCGTCATCTTTGTTAAGCTACGCCGAGCAAGGCCAATAAATGGTTGGGTGACTTGAACATTATATTGGGAATAAAGGGAGAATGGGCTCTAGTCTTGATTTTAAATCATTACATAAAAGTAAAATCAAAAAATCAAATCAAGAATAATAATAAACTGAATAATAAACAAATTAGGTAGGTATACATAGGTACTGATTTTCTCTAATCACTACGGGCTAAAAAATTCCCGGAGGGACGGACCCTGCTTGTTATACCTACATGCTACATGGAAATATTGATCGTAGAAACTTGAAATTTGAGCCATATGTTACATATGTACCTAATAGGTATAACTCGAAAAATGATTAGGTAGGTAAATCCCAGCCTTGCCTCGGCTGGGATCGAACCCACGCCCTCCTGTTTACCAGGCGAGCGTCTTGACCACTACGCTACCGAGGCAG
>NW_007379268.1:46249-49141 GCF_000475195.1 Diaphorina citri | reverse complement strand
GCGGATTTCGCGATTATTTTCGCGGATTTCGCGATTATTTTCGCGGATTTCGCGATTATTTTCGCGGATTTCGCGATTATTTTCGCGGATTTCGCGATTATTTTCGCGGATTTCGCGATTATTTTCGCGGATTTCGCGATTATTTTCGCGGATTTCGCGATTATTTTCGCGGATTTCGCGATTATTTTCGCGGATTTCGCGATTATTTTCGCGGATTTCGCGATTATTTTCGCGGATTTCGCGATTATTTTCGCGGATTTCGCGATTATTTTCGCGGATTTCGCGATTATTTTCGCGGATTTCGCGATTATTTTCGCGGATTTCGCGATTATTTTCGCGGATTTGGCGATTTTGTTCGCGGATTTTGCGATTATGTTCGCGGATTTGGCAATTATGTTCGCGGATTCGCGTCCCGAATCGACATTTTGGATATTTGGCAAGTCTACCTGTGAACACATTATATGGTATCTACAAAATGATATAAGAATGAATGAAATAACATTCCTCTATCATTGTTGGTATAACGGAACAACTGTTGGTTTAATGGAACAACTTGTTCTAAGCTGACAGTTTAGAAAGCACTATAATTTTACTTATACTTATCAATTCTTTCAGGACCTTCATGAGCTTATTCAGCACATGGAAACATCCTTCAGTACCCAGGAGACAGAGATTGTCGAGAAAACTTACGCCAAGGCCAAGTTCATCTTCTACGTGTGTGTAACCTCCGCTATTGGTTGTCTATCTGGGTCCATTTTGGAGACCTTTTTCACCGTGTCGCAGGAAGAGCTTGATCTCCTCTCGCATATCTACGATCGGAAGTATCCTAATAATCGACTCCAGACGAACTTCTGGGTTCCTGATATCGACGATAGTGAACCTCCGTACTATCAGATCATCTTTGTTACCGAGCTGTACCTGATTTATCTGATTATTCTACTCACTATTCTCAGTGTCAGCTTGATTCCAATGCTAGTTACGCATATCGCGGGGCAGTATGAGATTCTGTGCAATCGGATTCAATCCTTGGGTCATAGTAGCATCATGTGGAACAAGCGCCGACCGATAGACGATCTACAGGACAGAGAATCCCTGCGCAGCATAATGCAAGCGCATAAGAATCTGATCTCTGCGCAGTCAAAGGTGAGCTCTTTATAATTGACCAAAGGAAGTGAGGGTACTTGTTCAGACTTCAGAAGTCAGCAGGGCTTTCACAATTTGAGCAGAGACCAGTGTTATTATAGGGTGAGGTTAAACGGTTAAACACGAAAAGCAGCTTTCTTTTTCATTGTTGTGGCTTCTGAATAATTGCTGAAGTGAGATCTAATCGACGGTTTTGCATCGAGTTTGTCTGTATATGTTTGATCCACGGCAACTCTCGAACGGTTTATCCCGTTTATCCGATTTTGATGCAACTTGGCAATCATGTTCAACACATAAAAGAAATTTTCAAATTGAATTTTGGATCCCAAAAACGAGTCTGAGTGAGGTCTACAGTTCACTGAACTACCTATTATTATTATGTTAAGGTGGCCTCTTCTTGATCCCTTGTGTGCCGCGTCCAGTTTTGTTTAGCCCGAGCCATCTAAGGCTCGAGGATGTGCCGCGTCCATTTTTGTTTACCCCGAGCCATCTAAGTCCCCGAGCTCGGGGACTCGGGTCTATACCTATTAGCTGTACTTTCCTTGTGAAGCCCTCACTTAGATTAATGATATTCCATGCTTCCAGTTACAAAACCTCTACAGTGCGGGGATGTTCATCAAAGTGGTCTTCAACAACATCATGTTTGCCCTGTGTCTCTATCAACTTACCCTGAGCAACACCAACACCGTCTCCAAGTTTCGCGTCTACAAGCTCACCCTAGAATTCTTAACCGTTGCGGTCACCTACTACTACCTCTGTCACTGTTCGGAAATTCTGGACGATTGCAACTCTAAACTGTGCGATGCCATTTGGAACAGCCGGTGGTATCACTGCTCAAGACATGTCCAGAAGGATTTGATCATGTTCCTGCGCCGAGTCCAGAGACCGAATCATTTGAAATGCCTCCATGGAGCGATTATTTTGAGCCATGTTTATTTTCTCGGGGTGGTGAAAGTGTCGTACAGCTTCGTCAATTGTATGAGATTCAAGTCTCGACTTTGAAGGGAGTTTTGCCTCGAAAATGACTCCTACCACCGATTTGCATTCAGTTTTTTTTCCAACCTCTTTGTTTTTTTGTTAGCTTTTCAGACAGATTATTTTGAGCCATGTTTATTTTCTCGGGGTGGTGAAAGTGTCGTACAGCTTCGTCAATTGTATGAGATTCAAGTCTCGACTTTGAGGGTGTGTTTATATACCGGGCTGAGATAGGCCATTAAGCCTTCATGAGCGTGTAAAGTTGGCGGGAAATTCGAAATTTTGATTTTTTCCGCAACTTGTACAATCTGAATTCATTTTTTACTTTTTATCTCTAGTTTGCACGTTTATATTATATATACTTTTCATTTATATTAGATATTACAAACAAGCGAATTACAAAGCAAACAAAAATAAATATAAAATAAATTTTAAAAATTGCCGCCGGGACAGCTATCTCACGTCGTCCGAGCTCATCTCAACCCGGTACATAAACACACCCTCTATGACTATTCATGAATTTGAAAATATAAGGTCTGTTTTTCATTCCGACGTGGGTGCGATGCGAACCCGACGCGTGTTTTTCATTCCACTTCCCCTACTTTAGCGTCAACGCTGCGTCTTAAATCCCTGATGCGAGTCTCGAGTAGCTTCAGGTTCCGCCATATTGTAATTGTATTGAGGGAAATGAAAAAAATGTTTCGTAATTTCTCCACTAGATGTCGTCAGGTTTGTTGAATTTCCACATTTTACCCCCACTCCTGACGCAGAGTG
>NW_007379268.1:43172-45605 GCF_000475195.1 Diaphorina citri | reverse complement strand
CGGGAGCGTATGCCGTGACGTCAAAGTTTACGATTTACCGGTATTTTTTTAATCGATTTATCTCGGGATCTAGAAGTCGTAGAAGAAAAAGAAAAATTCTGTTGGTCCTCATTTTTCCTGCTCTATGACTTTCAAACACCACCCAAGTAAGCGCAACTGATCTATTTGATCGCCAACGTCCAGTAATGGACATGGAACTTTGAAAAAAAAAAAAAAAATGTGGCTGCACTTTTTCATGCTTCAGTTTTGTATCCACTGTTCATTACCTCCTTGACCGGCGCGCCGGCAACACCGGCCGCAAGGTTGGGGAAAACGTTTCAAACTGTTGCTCACTTCACATCATTACAAAAAGAGGGAAATTTTCCCCAGGGGAAAATTTGAAAAATCCCACAGAAAAAAATAAAACTGAGTTTCTGGCTTTCTGGTTTCTGATTTTCTAATTTTCCTTTTGAGTTTTGGGTTTGGATTTTTCCTTTTTCCATCTTCCTACTTAGGTACCCCCGAGAATTTTCTAGTTTCAGTAGTTTCGTTCTTTAACATCACACACTGTATACACAAGTATATCCGTACTGAGCACGTAGCTCCTAGCTCTTAAACTTCTCCAGTCTTTTCCTTGAGGTGTTTTCACACAACAACCAAACTTTGAATACCTGCATACTCAGTGTTCACCTTGCCAATGAGTTCAAAGGACTGTTGAATACTCATATTCCTAGTGTCGCTGGAGCAATGGCTCACAACAAATCCAGGCGAGCAGAGCCAAATGTTGCCGAGCTACTCATATTTGGATACTCGTGTAAATTGTTCCGGGACGATGAAAAAGCTCTGTACATTGATCAGGGAAAACACCTGATTCCTTGGATGGGAGATGATAGCATCAAAATTGACAGGTTTGTATATTGATTAGTAGATTCATATAAGCTTAACCCATCTTTTATTGTAGGAATGTGCTTGTAAGGGGGACATGTGATTTTCCACTTTTGAAAGGGCCTGCTTAGAAAAAAAAAAGAAACCCCTTGTTATACAGTAAAACCATCAATCAATCTAGATTAATACCCATCTTTCAGATATGATGGACGAGGAGCTCTGTACGATTTAAAGCAACATGAACCTCTTCCCGGAGGTTACGATTCCATGATGTCTCTAACGAATGAAGAACGTAGGGTTGAGCAAATGTGTGATGAAGAAAGATATTACTAGTTAAAACTGAAAAAAAAAAAAAAAAAAATGTGGCTGCACTTTTTCATGCTTCAGTTTTGTGTCCACTGTTCATTACCTCCTTGACCAGCGCGCCGGCAACACCGGCCGCTTAATGTTGGGGAAAACGTTTAGAACCGTTGCTCACTTCACATCATTACAAAAAGAGGGAAATTTTCCCCAGGGGAAAAATTTGGAAAATCCCACAGAGGAAAAATAAAACTGTTTTTCTGATTTTCTAGTTTTAGTGTTTTAGTTTCTACCTATTTTTTCCAATTTTCCTTTTGGATTTTTTCCATCTTCCTAGGTACTTACCCCCGAATTTTCTAGTTTCAGTAGTTTCGATCTTTAACATCACACACTGTATACACAAGTATATCCGTACTGAGCACGTAGCTTTTCCACCTCTCCAGTCTTTTCCTTGAGGTGTTTTCACACAACAACCAAACTTGGAATACCTGCATACTCAGTGTTCACCTTGCCAATGAGTTCAAAGGGCTGTTGAATACTCATATTCCTAGTGTCGCTGGAGCAATGGCTTTTGAACCACGGTTATCGTGAGGAGAACCGTTGGAGAAATTCATCTTCTAACTTAACTGATGGTTAGGAATAGCTGTTCTCCCCCAGCCAGACAGTTTCAAATCGAATAGAAAGTATCTTTTTTCATTTCCTGCAGTTCTGTACACAGATGAAATTCCGGGGTAAAACACAAACTCTAAAATACATTTATTTTTAACTATAGTTTGTTAAAGGGAATATTGTTTTAAAACGCAACAAAAATTATAGTGATAGAATGATGATTTAAATTCCTTTATTTGACATTTTTTTAACCCATATAAGCTACTGCCAAAATAAAATTAATTCAAGCAATCATTTTTCATTTTCTCTTTCAGATATGCAATGTGGCTCAAGACTACAGGATGAGATATCGTCTTCCAGGCAACTTGAATGTTGCTAAAATTCGGGAATGCCCTGTAGTAGAGATGTTGAGATAACTATGTGTTAGTGAACACCCTGTACTCATATGTCATTTACGGTTAAATGATACACAAAGGGTACCTTTTTTTTCAATTTTTTTTTCCTCGGGTACTCTAAGGGTTGATCGGTTTCAAATTCAAGAAGAAAATTTCCTCTATATGTTGAACACGTTTGTCAAATTTCATCAAAAGTGGACAAACCGGTTACAAGTTACAATAATTTTTCTAAAAAAAAAAAAAAAAAAAAAAAAAAAAAAAAAAC